>NW_015150953.1:453111-454246 GCF_000732505.1 Cyprinodon variegatus
GTAAACGCTTCGCCTATGAGAAAAAGGAGCAGCGCATGAACCGAACGCAACACACGCAAACCGAACCAAGACAGTCGAACCGAACAGTTCGGAAGGTTTTCATAAATCATCGCATCCCTACTTTTTACCTTTTTTCTTGACTTATTAATGATTTTTTTTCAACTTAATTTACAGCAGTCAACATATCATTCAAGGTCTCATCTAATTGGTCAAATGCCAAAATAAGATGTACAGCCATGTAGCTGTAACTTTGCTGAATGGCTGGATATAGATCTTATGCTTCTAGACCTCACTGAGTGATGGGGGGAGGGACTCCATTTGTAAGGGGTGTGCAAGTGATCAAAAACGGTAACGAAAAAGAAATGCATTATTTATATCAGCCTTTATACCACAGCCTAAAACTGTTCACATTCTGCTCCAATTCTTTTTACAATGCAGTGAGATTAGTCCACTACCAACTCTAGAACGCCACAATTCCTAATTCAACAGTTTTAGATGTAGGGAGTTGTGTGCGTACTCACAGATATAGTAATACTCTCTGCCTGGGCGGAACTCGAAGCCTAAGGAGAACGGAGTGAAGAGCTGGAACTTCTCTGAGAACTTGAGCGGCCCATTAGGCGACAGGGGCCTGTTGCATTCCCAGCGCTTGAAACCCTTGGCGGTGTGATCACAGGAGCTGTAGCCATCATAGTTCACCATGTAGAGGACGTAGCGCTCCGCCAGATCGTCGGACACCGGGCTGATGTAGTGCGGACAGTAGACATCAAGGTAGTCGTTGATGCAGACATCGATGTGGTAATCGCCTCGGTAAAATCTAAAGGAAACAAACATTTATTGTGAGTCTCAACATTATTAAAGTTTATGCACCTCTTTCTGCAGTTTTTATTCTAAATGAAACAGCTGAAGGAGTTGTGCATTTTGGATAAAAATAGTACACAGACAGGAAATTGTTACATTTAATTCTATTCAATTCAGTTTATTTCTATAGCGCCAATTTACAACACATGTCATCTCACTTTACAGTTCATCAGAACATGCAGTCAAATTGATTCAAACTTTTCTATCTAAGGAAAACCAGTTGATTGCATCGACTCATTGACTCGAAGGCAATCCCTCACACCAAGCATGCTTGTAG
>NW_015150953.1:455173-458543 GCF_000732505.1 Cyprinodon variegatus
ATTTTCCTATATTTTAATCATGTAAAGCACTTTGCATTGTCTTTGTACTAAATTGTGCTATACAAATGAATTTGCCTTGCCTTGCCTTGCCTGGGGATTTAAAATTCAATAGGAAAGTAACGTGTTTATAGGACATAAATGCTGACTAACATTATGAATAGAGAGAAAGAGAGCTAACAGGAGGTATTGTTCAATTAAAGGAATTAATTGATTAGTTTGAAAGATGTTCTCAGTATTATATTCTTACAAAGATACTCCAAAATGAAAAGACATTGAACTTAAACATGGGTAAAGATGCAGAACATCCTGTTGCTTTTAGAGAATGGTATTATGTCAGTCTGAACGGATAACGATTCCCTCCCCGCAGCAACCTTTGATGGTGTACACTCGTCAGTATGGAGCCATTTATCAATGCTGGCGCTCAGCTGAGATGACTTATGCTGCGGCTGAAATTGAACTCCCCCAGGGTTACAGGACTAATCCCCTGGTTAGGACAGGCCTTTAGCAGCTTTAGCAGGATCCCTCCACAGAGCAAGATTTTCATTAGCCACAAATGACAGCTCGATGTGAGAGCCCCCCCACCGACCTCTTGTGAAATCTCTAAGGGGGGAAAAAAAAGGCCTCTTCCAAGCTTTGCCATCGTACAGATTCCCTGCCTGCTGTGTACTGTAAACAGAAGGGACAAGAGTCGGGGGGAGAGAGAGTTACAACTGCAAAATATTTCAGGTATTCATTACTGAGAAGAATGATTGGAAGCACATACTCCCACTGGTGCGGGGTGAGGTGGTTTCCAGGAGCCTACTGGGAGTTCAGGTTGTAATGGTTGATAGTTCGATATCACCAGCATGCTTTGGATGTCTTTAATACTGCGCCAATGTGCATCGACACATCGAGAGCTAACAGGGGAGGCTGGGTGCATCCAGCAGACAGATGATCTGAGTGAACTCACTCTGCTAAAGCTGTGGTGTGGGGGGTTTAGCCTCACTTGTTACAGATGAACAATCTGCTGCCTCTGGATGAGAAAAATAGGTAGACTAGGCAAGACAGAGACTATGCTGGTGAGGATTACTTAGTCATCAAAGTCATTTAAAAAAAATAAAAAGAAAAAACAATCCACTGGACTTTGTTTCCAAGTTTGAAGATGTTTTGCTTCCCATCCAGGAAGCCTTTTCAATTCAAAATGTCAGAAATAGCGTTAAATTTGAGGTTTTATAGAGTGGCTTCTTTTGTTAGCCTGCAATGCCCCATACCTGCCTATGTCTCTCAAAGTACTTTGCTGGACCACTGTATAAAGACCGGAGTTTTAACATTGTTTGTCTTTTGCCTCTCGGCAGGAAGTCATCGTGCTAACTGGATTTTTCTGACCTTCTCTCCCTGGAAGGATCAACTGAGCTTCAAACTGAGCTGGGGTTAAAACAGGAGGTTTGGATCCACTTTCCTCAAGAGATCGTTTGAGCTTCACACTGAGAAAGGGATTCATCTCCACCAAGACCCGTTCAAGTACCGCAGAAACTCTGAGTGGCAGTCAGTCTTTCTCCGTTCACCTACTAACAACCGCATTCTGGGTAAACCCTGTTCCGCCCTCCATTGAATCAGACAAACACTGGAACTACAGCATACAGACTGAAGTCAAGGATTCAACAACTTCTCTGGAAACGTGAGTCAGTAACCAAATCCTCTTCTCCAAGTTCACGAGTCAAATTTCCCACTGAGCCTGAACTAACCGCTGTGTCTTCCCCTCACTTTTCAGTTCCGGTTGAGCAGTGTTCAGAGCAACGCTTCTCTCTGAATTATCCCTTCAATAAAACCTTTTAAACCTTTTCCCTGGTCTTCCTGTTTGGTCTTCTGCATTTGGGTCTGAACTTTAGTAAAATCATGACACCCAGGGAGAAATTACTTTCTTTACATTACGTTAGGATCAGTTTGATATAACACAATTTCATACAATATATATAATTAGGGGGTCCCCGCTCCATCTCTCCAACAGTTTGGGGGTCCTCGGCCTGGAAAATGTTTAATACCCCTGATCTAAATGGAGTAGCTTGTGATATTTGCCAGAGATGGAACCCAAAACAAAGCTTTCTAATGTGAAAGAACATTCAAATCAATGTGGGATATGTATGCAAGGTGTGTCCTGCTATTTCTTAGCATCCTCATTCATTTTCTAGTCCACCCCTCCTTCCTCGTCTAATTATAGCCCAGTAAAATGTGAAACCAAAGCCCTTGTTTTCACCCCACCCCCAGCTGACTGCTTTGGCTCCGAACAGGCCCATCACGGCCCCTTTGCCTCAGTTTCTGAGGATCTTGCTGATATTATGACTTGGAAGGGTCGACTGGCTCCATAGTATCATATCCTCCGTAAGGAGCTCTGCGGGATAGCTCGCCTCACAGTCAAGCTTTATTCACTAAGACGTCTATGTCAAGCCTCCGCTTTGTTTGTATCAACTACTGTCAATCAAGCCTGGCCGCAGAAGTAACACCGGAGCTTAGTCGGGATTGGAAAGGGGTTTAACTTATGCCTTTGTCGGGGAAAAGTGAGAAACAGTTTGTGAAAGTCACAGTGACCCTTCCTCAGGCAGGGACATTTGGACCAGGATTCATCTTTATTGTGTTTGAAGTGGGAGAAGTGTTAACAAGCATAAATAAGTCTCCAGTGACTCTTAGCTTTCTGCTCTACCCTTCAACTGAAAATGAAGTTTGTGTTTTCAGTGAAGAAATGTCATTTAAACCTGTTTAGGTGAAGCTCTACATGTCAGATTCTTTATCTCAAAAGTAAACCTTTTTGTTTTCTATTTGGAAATTAAAACATTTCATCCCCTACACTGGAGGGCCAGATCTCTGATTGACATGTCAGAAACCATGCATGAAAACAATACTTCCTAAAAGGCTACATGTCGATGTAAGTATGTGGAATTTGCAAATGGAAAGATAAATATACCCTCAAGCAGAAAGAAATAACAGAACAGCACTGGAATGCTACACTTGTCTCAGCTGGATTTTAGCTCAAGATCTCATTGGAAAGGCTGTCTGAATCCTATCCACCTCTACGGCCAAAACAGATCAATACAAATTACTGTTGGGTGCTGCAAAAAAAATATCACAGAAGATCATCTGGGGGTGTTTATGGCAAACAGACCGCAAGATTTCATCTCGGGTGAAGACTGGAGGTGTGCAATGTAGTGAGATAAAGCCCAATGCTTCTGCTGCCATTTTCTCATTGGGATTCATCCTCAAATTCTCTCTGGACTCAACATGGTGTGAACAACTTATTCCCTCCCTTACAGCTTTGAATAATTCAATCCCTCACACTAAGCATGCTTGTAGTGACAGTGGAGAGGAAAAACTCCCTTTTAACAGGAAGAAACCTCCA
>NW_015150953.1:459490-462109 GCF_000732505.1 Cyprinodon variegatus
AAACTCGCCCCCACTTCCTCACCGCCTCGGCCGTATCTAGCCCCACAGCGTATAGCGCCACCGCAGCACCGGAGGGAGGATTACGCCCAGGAGCAAATGGATAAAAATAGACCGGAGGGATGCATCGATACAAAACGATTATTATTTACCCCCCTTACGCATTACTACTAACACTTTTATGGAGGTAGCTAACCATTATGTCTGCTTATTATGCCCTTCAAATCTAAATTTTGCTTTTAAATGTTAAAATAGTACTTGAGAGACAATTATATATAGAATTAAAACAACTTGATGAACATGTTGAGGTTGCCTAAATTGAACAGTATCACAATCTCCATGGTTATAAATACGTCCTTAAACAACCTCCTACTCCTGTATCTCTTTTGGTTGAAGCATATAGTTTGGAGTTGGTTTGTTTGGTCAAAATGTTTAGATGGCCTTAAAAAATGCTGCACAGACTATATATAAGACAGAAAAAACAGCAGAGCGAGAGAGGCAGAAGCACCAATAGATGAGCAGCTGTTTGCCAGATGGAGCCTGTGGGGAGATTTTTGAGTGGCACAAGTGAAATATTGAAAAGAAACAGAGCCATAAACATCCAGACCGACTCAAGATGTAAAGCAGCAGAAGACGTTACTGCAGTTCCAGCCTTCTGCTGTTGTATTTTAATACGACAACTTTCCCTGAGACGATGTGCACGCCCGTCACGTCTTCTCTAAAGCGTGAGAATTAATTCATTCTCCTCAACCTTCACCGGGGCTCTCTTTGTTTTTATTACAGGACAGATTTATTCCTCTATTCCGCTAAATGGCTTTGTTGTTCTAGGCGTTTCAGAGAGTCATTAGGGCTTATTGAGACGATTTCACCAGTTGAGTTTTTCTTTTGCTGCTGCTCTGAACAGCAGGAGGTGCAGAGAGCTAATCGAAAGACTAAGCTTTTTATTACAGGAGGCAGAAAGAATAATGAGTAATAAAAAAGAAGCATGGTTTAACAGCACTGAATCAGTGATGGATGTGTCATAATGAGCAAAATGAAAGCCCCTACATCCTAAATCCATTTGTCTTGGTGTTTAATCAGCCCTGATTGGATGAATTACTCAGTTTAGAGAAGCTAATCGATGAATCAGTAACCCGAACTCTTAACAAAGCACACATCCAGGGTTAATCCCTCTTTTCAGTCAGCTCCACGCCGGCTTGTTTGCTTTCTTTTAGCCCCATCTGTTGTGTTTGTGGCCTGAAGCAGGTAAGGAATGAGGGAGGAAACTGAGCAGGAAAATATTTACCCAAGTCTGCATATTTTACTGATTGTATCAGTTGTTTTTTTTTTTGGTGGCCTTTATTAAATAGTTATTTAAATACAAGCTGCAAATGGTCTAGAAACTGAACCCAAGACAACTGCGTCTGCAGCATCTCTGCGCGGTTCCCCAGCTCTACTGACTGAGCGTCCCACTTTATCAGCTGCTTTATTTGATTTTTTTCATGTTTCTTGTTCAAATCATACAACTCAGTCCCATCTAACCTACTGAGATCGATGTTTATTACATGTTATGTGCCAGATTTTAAAGCTCTTTCTGGGGAAAAATTGAATTTTTTGAACTTTGAATATGACTGTTTTATGTGAAACACTTGATAATATGATCTAAAGTTGTCAGAATGATCCACGTAATTATATTTTTCTGCTTTCTGTTTTCACACATATCAGATCACAAGTCAAAAATATGAAAAGGCTGGACAAACGTAGCAGGGAGTCATGATGATTATATTACTTTTGCTTCTTCTTATCAAACTGATTCATTCTCTGGACTATGATAAATTGCAGGCTGCTGATCTTTTACTTATTTTTTTTCTCCGCTGAATTCATCCTCTCAGCTGATTTATTGTCTCAACTGATCATCGCTGTTTGGAGATGACTGTTCTATTTTCCATTTATTTGAAATACAGACCCCACCGTTACAGCTCAACATCACCTCTAGCTGCGCCATGCGCCGTTAAACCAAAAAAGGATCACGCCATCTAACACCCCTTCTTTCATATACTGTTAAACGTCCCTTTCTATCCCGGTGGGGAGAGTATTAGCAGCTTTAAAGCATAAAAATGGGTCATATACAGTGTTTAACTGCCTCTGTATAAATAAAATAACATAAAAATAGTAAAATTTTATCCCAATATCAGCCAACGCTAAAGGAAAGACATCAGATAAGCTTAAAGCCTGCTAATGCGGACAGTGAGGACATTTATGAGTCTTTGATCATAAGTTCTTCTTAAAGAAATAATTAGGGCTGCAACTAACAGTTAGTTTGCAAATCAATTAATCTGTTGATTATTTTTTCAATTAATCAATTAATAACCAAAAGGTCCTTAAAAGAAGATTTTTTTTTACAAAATTAAACCAGGTAAAACTAAAACTTTTCCACTTGAGGAGTTCTAGATTGAGAATATTGCCGGGTGAAAAAAGGTTATTTTACCTTAAAGGAATAGTACACCCAAAACATGATTAGCCTTCATTTTCTACTGACCCCCATGCTGAACAACACTCCATAGCGCCTGGGGGTGAAAGGTCCATAAAAGTCCACAAAAAACGTGTCAATATTCCTCCATACTGCTCGTCCAATGTATTCCA
>NW_015150953.1:463032-463814 GCF_000732505.1 Cyprinodon variegatus
AGTTAAATTAATCAATTAGTAACTTAGTTGAGGATTATTTCAATAATCAATTAATACGGTAAATTGTTTCAGCACTAGAGATAATGTGCAACAAATTTGGATTTTTATTGGTAAAAATCGAGAACTGCTTTAATAAATACATATAGTACAAAAGTCTAATATCTTACGCTGGTGAAGATTCTCAGTCATCCAGGTCATAGTCATTCTAAAAAAGTTAAAAAAATAAACCACTGGACTTTTTTTTCCAAGTTTGAAGACGTTTCGCTTCCCATCCAGGAAGCTTTTCCAGTTCAAAATGTCAGAATTAGGGTTGAGTTCGAAGCTTTATAAAAAAGTCGTTAAAGGGAATTGTTTGCCTGGTGGAATAGGCGACATAGACAGAGACATAGACAGGTATGGGGCATTGCAAGCTAACAAAAGAAGCCATATAACCCCCGTTCCAAAGGGGTGGACCCGTTTGTCCGTTTCAATTTGCATGTTTTCTAAACCAAAACAAGTCTTTCTGGGCTACTGTATGAAACCTCGAACTCAACGCTATTTCTGACATTTTGACTTGAAAAACTTCCTGGATGTGAAGCGAAACGTAAGTAAAGTGGATTGTTTTTTTTTGTTCCTTTTACGAATCTAACACGTTACATCAAAAATGAAAGTGTTCTCATAGATTTTATAAATAGACATGGGGGTAGTTTACCCAATAGATGCTATAGTGCTTCCATTGTTGTCCAGGGAAGCTGAAAAGGGACAAACTGTTCAGCAACTGTTCAGAGATTAAAGTCAGAATT
>NW_015150953.1:466385-471604 GCF_000732505.1 Cyprinodon variegatus
AAAAATCAGTTAACTTTTTGTTTTGTTTTTTCAGTGGCCCTAATCCTCTTCCGTAGTAAATACTGAGAAAGGACAGAAATATAAAATGATAAGCAGAGGGAAAAAAAAACTTACAGAAAGAAATAAGGGGGGGAGGTGATGAAGAAATTATGTACGATACGACTGTGGAGACAATCTAAAGAGATCAGAGGATGAAAAGAAAAAAAAATGAAACATGCTGAGCAGAGAAAGGAGGCTACAGGGGAGGAGAGCTGAAAGAAATGAAACGAAGAGCAAAACATAATTTGTAGGAAGATGAATGTTGACAAAACGAGAGAGCAGAGGTAGGTAAGAAGGAGGCGGGGAGGAACATAAAGCCCTCCCGTTGTTTTCCTCCTGGACACAACCGGGTCAGATGAGGGACAGCTTCTCAGGGTGATTCCACACGGAGGAGGGAAAAGGAGAGGTTTTCAGGTTGTGGTGACGCATAAAGCAACTTTCTGCACAAACAAACAAGAAAAACCACAGAACCCAGCTGTCAGTGCAGCACCGTCCCACAACCTCTAGGGGGAACCATTTGAAACAGGAGCGCTGACCATTTGATGATGTCACCAGATGAGGGTCTGTCCATCTCATTGGCCTGAGGGGGTGGGGGGGCCTAACTCCACCTGTCCCATCATTCACAGCTCGGCACCAGCAGGAAGTTCAACCTCTTACTACTAAACTGGTAAATTACCCCCCCCCCCGCCCCATTTGAACACACAGTGTGTCAGCCAGAGGGCCCGGCCCGGCTGGGCGCTGACAGCGGAGGGAGGGGAAAAGCGGAGCCTGTAAAATGCAGACAGTTGTCTGAGTTGTTCGCTGGGAACAAAACTAGAGGAGGTGAATAATTGGGCTCAGATTAAAAACACATTGCTGCTCGTGGGAAGGCACCTCACACGGTTCAAAACACAACAAGACGCCGAAAAAACTGCGCATGGATGGATCACGGTGGTCCTGACCATCTAAGGTCCCAAACACGCCCTTTACAGTGACTTTAAAAAGAACAGAGACTCACACATGTTTCAGTTCTATCCCGCGCAATAAGGGCGTGTCTGAAAGGTTCAAGAACATTTTCTGTTTCCTATAAAGGGAATTTTTCTTACTATTTCTGAAAATATTTGACAGAAAATATTTTAAATATAACTTTAAACTAAGAATTTTCAGGTTCAATGCTTTACATCTATGATGGAGTGAAGTGTCTCGAAGAACTTCTTAATTCAATTCAATTCAGTTTATTTCTCTAGCGCCAATTCCCAACAAGTCATCTCAAGGCACTTTACAGTTCACCAGATCATTCAGTCAAAATTATTAAGTTTTTTATCTAAGAAAAACCAGTTCATTGCATCAACTCATTGACTTGAAGGCAATCCCTCACACTAAGCATGCTTGTAGCGACAGTGGAGAGGAAAAACTCCCTTCTAACAGGAAGAAACATCCAGCAGAACCAGGCTCAGTGTGAGCGGCCATCTGCTGAGGCCGACTGGGGTTCAAGGAGACAGAAGCAGAGATACAAAAAGCAGCTGTAAAAGACGAGCTCAGAGCCAGCTCCCATGTCAGAGGAATAAGAGAGCACATCCAGTTAGTCACAGTCAGAGAAACAGGACTACACTGAAAAACAGGCCAATCTCCAACATCTATAAACTAAGGTGTTGATGGCAGCAGAACAGCTGATATTTCTCTCCAGGATGGAGTCACAGTCAAACAGGAACAGACGAGGCAGAATCCAAAAAGATTCTGCTTTTCCCTCAGATTTCTTTGGGGCAGTTAAACTAAAATAGAATTTTAAATCATTAGTTAAAACTAAGTAAAATCAAACCCAATAATTAATTAACTATTTACAAAAAGGAGCAAGCATCATTAAGTCTATGAAATTCCAGGACATATACCCCATTTACACTACCCTTGAAAAACCGATCCAATGCCGAGACCGGTCCAAGCTCGGATCAGCTAACCAGGCCGAGCTCGGTTCTGACGACCGTTTACACATCACGCTATCTCGGTTCCTCGACTCCTCGCCTCCTAGTGACGATCTGCGGTATTACTGCCAGTATTGAAGGAGGAAATCAGGCAGTTGGTGGCAGTAATGCACCAAAAGTTGTTTGCCAACTGCCATAAAACACAAGAAGAAGAAGATGAAGAAGGAGGGAATCAAGCAAATCAAAATGGCGGCGCCCCGTCACATTCAGAAAGTTATGCTTGATTATTATAGCTGTACTTCGGTGTTTGCGGAGGGTCAGACGAAGACGTCAACCTTTTGACGATGTTTATAGTTGTTATTCTTCTGTTTTGTGTTAATTGGCAACTTCCGGAGGGGCATTAGCGCCAACTACTGGAATGGAGTGTGAATCGGGATGTGCTCTTGTTATCAGAGAACCTAGCCAGAGAAAACCCGAGCCGAGCCCACCTCTGGAACTGGTCTGCAGTTAGCGCGGTCCGGTTGTGTCTAGCTCGGTTCAGTTCAGTTTGCTTTCCATTTACACACGATAAGTTATCTCAGTTACTGAGCTCGGACCGGTCTCTGCGCGGTTTTTCAAGGGTAGTGTAAATGGGGTAAAAACCTCCAATATGAAGGGGATACTGGTGCCACATAGAGAGGAAACTATTCCTCAACAATCACATAAATCTTTGAGAAAAACCTGTGTGGAGCTAAAAAGAAAAGAGATCTGCATCCTGAGTAAATGAGGAAAAGACCAGAAACCAACCACGTTTACGCCATGACCATAAATCACCTGGCCTGAGTCCCACTGAGCGCCTGTTATCAGCTGATCTCAGAAAGCATTCCGCTCAGAAAAGACAGACTTCATTTGGCTGACCTGACCCTTTTAGATGAATATTTCACAAACCGACTGAGACAAGTGATTCCCCTTCCTGTCCTCCGCGGAGGAGGCAGGTTAATTACTGACGGAGTCGTGGGGGTCAGAGGAGCCGCGGCAGAATGGAGTTTAGTGTCAGTCATCCCGCACGCAAACAGCAGCGCTCTGTCATTAAAATCCACAGGGGCCGACTGAACTAAAAACAGCTGTTTAAGTTGATCCCATCAAAAGCAGCAAAATAACAAATGTGGGCATTTATTCACCTACGTAGGGGCGTGTGTGCACAGCAAATACTACTTAAGACCTGCACTGACATTATGGACTACCTTATTTTGGGCCCCTTCCTGATAAAGCTAGCCCGGTTTGGCAGCAGAAAGCGGTTCTGGTCCCCTGAGATGCTTCAATCCTGCAGCATTGAACCTGAAAATTCTTAGTTTGAAGTTATATTTAAAATATTTTCTGTCAAATCTGATAAAAACACAACATTTGATCAGATCACTGCTCAGTCTGCTGCCGATCACTGTCAGCTGCAACGACTGTAAACCTGAAAAAAAGGCAGGAGGCTCCGCCGAAGGAGCTGATTATCCCGAGGTTCCTCCTGCCCGCCTCGCCCAGTATCGATCAGACACCTTAGACTCTGAGCTGAGGTCAGAGGTCACTGACAGCCAATTATTCAGCCTGAGAGCCAGTGTTTGGTCAGTGTCTGAGCTCTGCAGATGGCCTGACCTCCACGCCATTCATCTTAGGATCTGCTGAGGGATGGAAGGTGAAGTTTAGCAAAGTAACTGAGAAAGAAAATCTAATCCCCATGAAATTAGCGCCGTTATCTGTCGCCTCAGCGGGGATCCTGTTGTCATTCCTCCAATCGAAAAGTTTATTTGGTTTTTAATGAACCGTTTTGATTGGGCCATATGTTTTGGGTCATTACCCGGTTTAAAGACCCAATGGTGAGTAATTTTCAGTTTCCAAATCTACTGGATTGTCAAAGAAAGCATGAAACCATTAACGCTAACAGGGTTACCAAGGTCTTTGAAAGAGATAAAAAAAAAGGCCCACAGAACTACAGATCCTCCACCGGGCCCAACAGTGGACTTCCCACAGATTCAACCCACCGGTTTTATTTCTTGCTGAAAAATTGAACTTAATGGAGAATCAAGGATATTTTCCAGGCTAATTATTTTACCCGTTTCCTGTATGAATCGTCAAGCAAAGTAAAAAAGAAAAACATAACAGAAAAGTCATAAATTGGCAACACAAAAGTCCATTAACTGTGATTTTATTAAGGAAATAATTCCTAAAATGACTAAAATTCTCATGCAGTGAACGAGATTATAAATCCGGTTCAGCAGAATGAAGACATTCAGCTTCTAATATCGAAATTAAAGCTACATTAAAGGTAAAATTATTTCTTACTGAGTTTTTTCAGAGATTGGCTCTGAAATCAACCATGAGAAAAGTTTTACTTTAATATAGACAGCATATAATGCAGCCAGTTAATAAAATAAAAGAAACACCGGTTGACCTTTGATATGGTTTTTTTCTGCATCGTTCCATTAAACCAATTTTCTTATGTAAGAATGCTGCAGAGTTGTTTCCACGCCACTGAGCCTCATTGTTCTTCCTGTCTGCAGGCTACTGCAGCCCTCATGATAAACCAACACTAATGCTTCTTGTTCTGCCACGGAATCGTAAAGGGACAAAGGCAAATGGACAAAGACGCAAACCGTGGACGCATTTAGGACGTCCGAATCACAGCAGACGTGTCCTGCAGTGATCCTTTTTTTTTTTTAAGTAAAATTAACTTGCATAAAAGCAAAGCTTTTAAAAACAGGAGGAATGCAGAGCGACTCTACAGCTGTTAGCGGGCGGATTACCTTCAGTTCCCAGGATTTCAGGATAACAATCTGAGCATCATCTGGATAATCCTAATGAGCCTCAAACAATGGTTTGGGATCGATTATTTGGGAAAAATTAAATCCTGACTCATATCTGGATCATTTAATTGGACTGAATTGAACTAAACTGCCACCTGCTGATGAATGTTTCTCTCTTTAAAGGGAAAATGCTCTTAAAATCAAAGCTTGAGAATGACTGATAATCACTTTAACAATCGATCCTGTTGCAGATATGATGATATCTGTTTTATAAAAACACTTCCCTGTTGTGTTTTCTTTTTTTTTTGTTCTTTCCAATTTTAAAGAGTGGACTATATTTAAACAGAAACATGGGTTTATTAAACACTTAAAATAATCCTTAAATTGAGATCATTTCCCCTTAACTTAAACCTAAAGTTTTAATTGGATCGTAAACAGAATCACTGTTAATGATTCATCTTTCAAATAGTTCAGCTCTTATATCATCCTGCTTCATTCTATCTCTATTCTC
>NW_015150953.1:472285-480425 GCF_000732505.1 Cyprinodon variegatus
GAATGTAGAGTAAAGCGCTTTGGTCAAGTCTCTTAACTTCAATAATGGCGCTATATAACTACATGCCATTTACCATTTTGTGTTGAATTTAAAACTGCGACCTCCAGGAGAGAACCTGCAGCATTTTCCCTTCATCTGATGACTCTATTCTCTCACTTTTATCCATTTGGCTAAAATAACGCTCAAACACTGAGTCACACAAGTATTCAAACCTCTTTGTTTTCCCCACATTTTTTTAAAATCAAATAACAGAATTTACAGTTAAAATGTAAATTTTAACTCACAATGCCTGAGGTATTCCTGGTTGTACAGACAATTTTTATGACAAATAAGACTGAAAAGTCTAATTTTTTTCAACATAGCATCTATAACTGGTGTAAATTTAGGTATGTAGCTAATTAGCGACATCAGGCATTTAAGGAATAACGCACAATCAGTATACTGACAGTTTTATTGTTCCAATCAGACGAGATGTATGAAATGTCAATACAAGGATGACTTTTCTGCATAATTAAAAAGCTTAGATATTGACCTCTGACACCTGATTTTAAAATTGTGTTTTTATTATTAAAGTGTTAAAGCAAAATACTGTAAAACGATTTTGCTTCACTTTCCCATAAACTTCGATGTTAGAAATGGAATCAAATCATTCGTATTTTAACAATCACGGCTTTTTGTTTAATCCAGCCTTTCAGATTAAATGATATATATATATATATATATATATATGTATATATATAAAATGTTTTACTACTTTATTACTTAACTGTTTGGTCCCAGGAGCTTAGATCTTCAATCATAATGATTTTTTTTTGCCTGGTGAAGATAAAATGTTTTAAACCCAGAGGTTTTTATCTATTATATCATTATCTATTATATTATTATATCATTATTATATATATATATATATCAGTTATAAAATAGATCAATAAGCCAATATTTATTTATTATTGTACAATCTAACTTATCAGCCAAATTCTATGCAGTCTGATAAAGGCATCTTGGCTCCTTCATGGATCACGTTTACTTAATATTCCCAACAACTGAGGGATATAAAAGTACGTTTTAAAACATACCAATAAACCAGCATTTTTATTAAACAATCCGTGTTTATTTTATTTAGACTGGAATTGATCCATAGGGGGTTAAGAGGACGAAACATGATCAATGGTTTAGCAAGCAGTAAATCTTTATTTGCCTCCTTTATTCCGATAAATAAAAAAGCGGAACCAAACTGCTTTAATTGATCTCATCATGTATAAAAGGAGGCATATTTGTGTATTAAAATCTTGGTATATTGTTGATAGAGAACATTGGTGATCAAACAGCATCATGGAGGCCAAGGAGCGCAGCAGACAGATCGGGGAGGAAGTTGTGGAGAAGTTTGAGGCTTTAACCCGTCCCAGAGCTCCGGTCAATCTGTCATCTAAACATGGAGATGGAATAAACTACCTGCAGATCTACCAAGACACGGACGTCCACCTAATCTGACAGGCTGGACGAGCAGAGCGGTAATCTGTGAAGCAGCCGGGAGGAGAAGAAAACTGTTAAAGGCTCCAAAACACTAGAAACCTGGGTGGAGGTTCACCCCCCAGCAGGAAAATGACCGTTACAGAAAGCCAGAGCTACTAATCTAAATCAAATCTGTGAACATTGAATGTCAAATCCAAATAAAATACATGATTGTTTGTAGTTAGAGTTTGGATCAGTGTGAATATCTCTGCTTTTAGCGTTAGGATTGGTTAATCTCCAGTGTTTTTAAGAACATTTGGGTAAATATTAAATATTTACTGAAGCAAAAAGCAAAATAAATCTATTAGAAAATGTTTTTTTTAACCAATAATTGGTTTAGACTCTTCAGTTCTGTTGTAAAAACATAAACATTGCAAGCGGGACACTTGGAGAGCCAGATGTGAGACGCTTTAAGCTGCAGGAAGGCCCCACCTGAAGCATGTTTGACTAACATGGCCTCTCTTCTCGCCCTGCAGAGCCCAAACTCTGCCCTCTGACCTCCTACCCCGGGGGTGAGCCGAGCCCCCCGCGCAGCCCTATCGCTTTACTGCACCCCGGGGAGCCACAGCCCCGCCCGCCCGGGTTCCCGCCGCACTCTGAACTCTGGAAAAACCGGGGTGGAGAGAGGAACCCGCACCGTCTGGACTCAATCAACCGTCTGTGACAGGCCGGCAAAGCTTTCACACACAACAGACACGCAGCGACACTTATCCACCAGTGAGGTCTCCCACACATCAAAGAACAGCAGGGACGACATGTTTGAGTAATAGACGTTCTGCTGGGAGACACTGGAACGCTAAAAAACCTGGAAAAACGGTTCCGTTCAAAGTTCTGGGACAAAAGGCTGAGAGCGGGTCGAATCGGAGCTCTGAGGGGAAGAAAAAACACACGTGTCAGAGTGAAGGATGGAGCGGTGAGAGAGGGAGGGGAAGAGAAGTGAGAAGAAAACCGAGGGGAGGTGAAGAGGCGGGAGGAGAACATCCTTGATTTAAAACTCCCACAGGTCCAGTACACAAGCTCGGAGGTCTCCGCATAAAGGCGTTCCGCTCCCAGTTTATTTGTTTGGCCCGTTTTCACATCCAACGTCTCAACAGGCTGCAAAGGCCCGCAGCATCTCCAGTTC
This sequence comes from Cyprinodon variegatus, assembly GCF_000732505.1. Classification (NCBI taxonomy): domain Eukaryota; kingdom Metazoa; phylum Chordata; class Actinopteri; order Cyprinodontiformes; family Cyprinodontidae; genus Cyprinodon; species Cyprinodon variegatus. Next base: position 474,921 of record NW_015150953.1, read on the forward strand.
CCATCCCTGAACAACGCCGTCAACAAGCAGCCGGGCAGAGGTCCAGTTCTTTACAGATCTCTGAGGTAAAAACAGCAGCTTTCCTGATTATTACATAAAAAAGAGAAAAGCTGTTCTGTCAATTCCCTCTTCAACTTTTGTTCTGATGTTTTTTTTTAACAATTAGCCAACATTCCTATGTAAATGACCAGAAAACTCCTAGAAAACGTCATTCTGGATGAATGCTAATTAAACCGCTAATGGGGAAGGGTTTGTCGCTACATTAGGCTCCTATATTTGATTAAGGCCACATAATTAAAAATTCCTAATTCTTCATTAGATGTACTAAACAGATCCGTATTTAACCAAACTATTTTTCTTCCTTTTTTGAATTTTTTTTTGTTTGCTTTGGAAGTCCAGGCGATCTTTGGGAAATGTTCCTGTTGCAGTTTGGAAAAGAAGATGGATTTCTTAATTGGTGATTTTTTTTTTCTTTGCATTAAAACCAAATGTCAACAAGTAATCGTCGTACAGTTCTTTGCCTGCATTTAATCTTTCACCAGCTTTTATCCGTGGGATTAGATTGTAAAAATAGACTTTGTGAGGTTGACAGGGTTTTTTAAGACTTTATTTTCTTCAGAGGCAGAAAAAATGGATCCATCCTGAAACTTCAGATTTCAAAACTGTTGCAAGGACAAATGCTATTACAAATAAAAATAAATAAATAATATCTATCTATCTATATATATATATATATATATATATATATATATATGTTTTTTTTTTCTTCGTTTTAAAAAAAAATAAATTGGATAATATATTAGTTGCTAATTTATTGTTTGAATAAATGTTTTATAAATGTTTCTTTCTTGATGCTTGTGCAACATTTACTATAATTGTGTCACTTTAATCACGTTAAAAGGGGAAAAAAGCAACTTTGACTTCAAGAATCTGACCAAAATGGTGATTTGGTCTGAAAATGGTGAAAATTAAATCATCACAGAATAGGTTTGAATAAACAAAAAATGTTGATAATTGGAGTCTAATTTTTACTGCTTCCCGGTTCTGCTACTTTGCTGCTACCACAGGAGGGTTGCAAAGCTAAGCTAGCTTTCTAATAAATAACAAACATTAAACAGTGATGACATCTGTTTTCATAAGCATGACGTGTTTTTACTGCCTCCACAGTACCAGTAAAAGGCAGAAAAAAGGAAGGAAGAAAGAGGGCAACAACATGAACCCAGGGAATAAATCGATGTTTGTGTGGACGAACAAAATCAACATTAAACTGATTAGGCTTTAACACCCAATTGGCAACCTAAAGTCAGAAGTTGTTGAGCTGTTAGCCATGCAAGCTAACGGAGGGACGAGTCCTACTTTGCCTTCTATAGCACAAAGCTGTCAGCTGGTAGCAGGTGAACTGGTTTGGTTCGGCCCAAATGAACCTGCCATAGGGCTCCAGCTGTCTATGGGTGAGAGTCGGGGTCCACCCTGGACAGGTCGCCAGTCCATCGCAGGGCAACACAGAGACAAACGACCATTCAGCACACACTCACACCTAAGGAGAATCTAGAGAAGCCAACTAACCTAGAAGTCATGTTTCTGGACTTAGGGAGGAAGCCGGAGTACCCGGAGAGAACCCACGCATGCTCAGGGAGAACATGCAAACTCCATGCAGAAAGACCCCAGGCCAGGAATCGAACCCAGAACCCATCTGGATAAATAAATTGAAAAAGTTTTTCTAAAACTTTACCGCATCCTACTGGTGTATTATTTGCTAATTTTGTGTTCTCGGTTTGTTAGGAAATAAAGCCTTTAGTGTATATTTTCAATAACCACCGAGATACGATGCTGGGCATGTGAGCAGGGGAGAAACAGCCTACAGCGGCTAAGCCAGTTAGCACCTCCCAGAAAAATGTGAAAGTAATGAAGAAAACACCTCAAATATCTACTTCCAGGGGGGGGGGTGTACCAAGAGTGATAGGGAGGAAGCTAAAGCTGCCAAGATGTTAAAATGTAGCGTTAAAATGTAGCAGCTAAGCTGATGGTTGCTTTAGTGAACATCCTTATTAATACTAAAACTACTGAAAGCGATGCTGTATTTCTACTGTGCTGCCAGTAGCTGGCGCCATTTCTGCTTATTGAGCCCTTGCTGGAATTCTATTTATGCTCAAAAAGGACTAAACACCATCAGGACGGACACTTGGTCTATATAACCTTATTCTATCACGATCAGTTGGTTTTTTGGTATTTTTTAAGTATAGGTATAAAAAGTTACTATGTTTTGACTTTTGAAAACTTTTGATTGAATTCAACTTTCAAAAAAAGGAAGTTTTAAAAGCTGGCTGAAGGAAAGCAACCAAGGGAAAGATGAAGGATATAAGGAACGGTGGGGTACGAGCTACTTGGAGAAACCAAAGCCTTTCCCCTTTACATCCAACAGCAGGCCCAGAAAAAACAGCACATGTAACATCATGTAAAGGAGCTAAACATAGAAGCAGGCTGTGAGTGCCCCGCATGCCTGCCAGCGCTACGCTGTACCACCTGGTCCATTCAATCTGCCCCCGCGGGGGCCCTCTGCCTCCTTTTCCCTTGAAACAGGACGTCTGTCAGAGTCTCGTTCATCAGCCTGCAAACCAGAAGCCATCACAGAGCCGCTGCGCATACCGGCCTTGGAAAGGCCTCGGCTCAGATTCACACCGGCCGCCTTCAGATGTCTCGGACTCAGTTTCGCAGGCCATATATTTTATTCGCGCTCGCTGTAAAATCCCAGCGTCAGCGGAGGCAGCGCTGCGAGAGGCCGCCACCGGCTGGGATAATGGTCCATCGTTCGGGACCTCCACTGGACACATTTCTATGCATTTGAAATGGTTTCCAACTGCTGTGGAGCATAAGTAGAGCAGAGAGGCGCTCCAAGTTTTCAAGCACCTCTAAATGTATACTTGCTGATGCTAATGCTCATAGAAACAGCTGGAGAGAACCAAATTTATGTCAGGAGAGAAAAAAAAATAAAACTTTCTAATGCTTCCCCCATCAGACATGGTGCTCTTTGGATTTTCCTGAAAAAAATGTTATTTACTTATTCAAATATTCCAATTAGAAATAAACTATTAAGCTTCATATAGCTGTTTTTAAAGGAAAAGTCAGAATTCAAACTTCTGAAAGTACTTTAATTTACAAATTAAATTATACAGTTCAATAAATGATAAGTGTTTTCAATTACCGTAAATTCTGGACTATAGAGCGCACCTGATTACAAGCCGTACGCTCTAATTTTAGAAAGAAAATCAATTTTGTACTTTTATAAGCCGCACGAAAAAAGTCAGAATTCTGAGAAAAAAGTCGGAATTCTGAGAAAAAAGTCAGAATTCTGAGAAAAAAAGTCAGAATTCTGAGAAAAAAGTCGGAATTCTGAGAAAAAAGTCAGAATTCTGAGAAAAAAGTCAGAATTCTGACTTTTTCCCATATTAAACTGAAATAAAATTTTAAAATCAGTTAACTTTTTTTTTTTTTAGTGGCCCTAATCCTCTTCCGTACAGTTTAGATGAGCAGCCCTGAGTTTATATGTTTAAGTTGATTCCAGATTCCCGTCTCACCACTTCCATAATGAAAGCCAGGAAAATAAAGAGCAAATGCTGCTGTTTACAGTTAAAGAATGAACTCTGCCCGACTCTGGTAATGACATACATGCAAACATATCCACTGAGATGTACTGCGGAGGCACATTTTCTGGTATTCAGACCAAAAGGCCGTAGAGAGCAGCAGAAATGTGGCTCAAGATGAAACAAACTTATTTTTTTCCGTCGCTGCTTCCCAACAGCTCATCAGCATTAAACAAACCAGGACAAACATTCCTTCCATTTGGGTAAAACTTCATCATTCCTGCATTAAAGAAAACATCCAGTCTGATTCCTCCACCTAGCAGCTGACGCCGGGTCCCCACGTAGAGCCACGGGGAGAGCGCTACCTCGGCTGAACCCGTTTTCTAACGGTTAGATAAGAACCACATGTGAGCAGCTTCATGTCAGTTTGAAGAAGGATTTGCAGCGTCGATGTGATGAAGAAGAAGGCCATAAAGAAGCAACAGAGACGCAGCGTTGATAGATCACCTCACCGCCAGCCGGTTTCCATCTCTGAAAGCACCTCGCAACCTCGCTGGGGGGGGGACTAAGGCGTGAGACAGATGTGTATCTCTTTTCCTGACAATCTCAGAGATGAACGTTTCTCCCTGTAGTTTTTTTCCAGGCTCACTACACCTCTGTGCGTTTCTACATGTGCAGTTTGTGTCTGGGTTAAATTACATGTTCATCTGCAGCCAAATCCTGCCCTTCGCCCGTCATTATTGCCGAGTTTTAGGGAGCAGACCGCGGTGATTAGCCCCAGCCCCTGAACCGTGGACCCCCTCATTTAACACACCACTTGATGTAATTGTTATTGGAGTGGAGATACTAGCCTGCTGTTCAGACCGCGGCACGTAACAACCCTCTCCTTTCCCCCCCGGGCTGACGCCATCATCGCCTGCACTGGTTTAGGAATTGGGTAAAAGAAGACAAAGAAAAAGGGACTAAAAAGTGAATTTATGTCTCTTTTAAAGACAAAAAAAAAACCTTTTTTTTTTCTCTAACTGTATAATCAGTTCAATTAAATCTAATTTATCCAAACAGCAATTAAAATTCTGCAGCTGAACATTAACTTTGCAGCAACTCCTCCGACTGAGGAAGCATGTGGCGACAGTGAAAAGGAAAGCCTCTGTTTTGACAGGAATAAAACTTTAGTTATAGAATGTCATCGAGTGCAGAGGGTTTCTGGCAATTTGGCATTTAACAGTTGCAAACTCTTTAGAGTCACTCGTTGAGGTTCTTTCTAAAGAAACCTCCCAGAACTGAAGCTTGCTCCCTGTTCAGTGACGTGATGAAGGACTATTCTTCTGGATTTGCTCAAACCAGGTTAAATCTATAAAAAAAAGATTCTTTTCAGACATATTTGATGTTTAATTATATCGTAATTTCATAAAACTAAACAAACTTTTTAAGTAGCTTAGCTTGCAGTCTGCAGCAACTTGCATGTTTTCACTTCAATAATATACACCCGTTTTTACTGTGGTACGTATTCAAAAAGGAAAGTAGTTTGTTTCAAAGAGTTATGCTGTTTTTTCAGCCTTAACGGATATTTACCAGCTGGCCCGAAGGCAAAAGTGGCTCTTAGGGCTGTAAAAATCAGTGACTCCTTTAAAAAAAAAATCTTAAGTTTAGTTATAAGTCCAAAGATTACAGGATATAGTGGCAAAGCTACAGTAAAATGACTATTTCAAAGTTTTGTATGTGTGTTTTAGAAATGCAAAAAAACTAAATATTCAATCTCGTAACTCCAGTTATGTCAAAATCAAGATAAAATTCAAGAAGCATATATAACTCAGTGTTCATTAAGCTTGGTTTTTCTTAAACAGGATTTATACAGGAATGAGTAACTAATTTTATGCTTTTTAATGCTCTTCAAGGCTTGATGTTAACTATTGCCTGATCGCCC
>NW_015150953.1:481275-482962 GCF_000732505.1 Cyprinodon variegatus
TTTTAAAACATCATAAATAGGATTATTTTTATTACGATTTAGTTTTGTAATCTAAATAAAACGTTAAAATTGACATTTTTTTTTTTCTTTTTATAAAAATAAAAATAAAATCATCAAATTTAAAGTTTTATTTAGATTACAAAAATAAATCGTAATAAAAATAATCCTATTTATGATGTTTTAAAAATTAAGACCAACGAAAGACTGATTTAAGACATTTTAATACCAATTAAGGCCTTAGTTTTATTTTGAAGAATTCAATGCCTTTTAAGACTTTTTAAACCCTGTTACAGTTGTCTTAGCTGCTTTCACTATTAACTGGTCACTATTCACAGCGAGTGTGAAAACACGGTGATATAGATGCAGATATAGTCAGCCAGTTCCATTAGAAGAACTAATAGAATAGCTCATAATTAAGTGCTGTAGGACCTCAGAGGTTCATGTGTAGAAAAACGATTTTACAGGAAAAAAAGGCCTAAAATAAGTGAGGAAGAGAATTGAAGATGATGGATTCAAGAGAAAACAGGACCTAAAAAGGGAAAACACACATTAAAAGCGAGTCATGGGGTTAAAAGGCTAGATAAATACCCTCCCCTCCACTGAATGACGGACGTTCATATTTTTCTTCTCCCCCCCCAGGGAGACAGAGAGCAGGCAGGGCCAGACCTGCCATCTTAACCCTTCCTCTGTTTCTACATCATCGTTCTCGTCTTCGTCTCTACGGCCAATCGGCCGACTGACCCTCAGTTTCTAATCTTTTTAACTCCCCATCTGGTCCTCCGTCTCTCTGGCCCGTTACCGCCATTAGCAGCTCGCCCTTTGACGTCCTACATGCCGTGTGATCACCATTAGAGCGCCGTCATCACGCGCGCCATCATCTTCATCCATAACCATTAGGATCATTGTAAAAAGATACGACCGCTTCCACAGTGTCTTCAAATAATGGACTGAAGCCACATAGTTGGACTTTTTAGCTGCTCTCCAGCACCAGCAGACGTTGTCATTATTTTTTACGACTTTCTGTTCTTGGGCTCTTAATGTACCTCCTTCCTGTCCTTTAGCAGCTGAAGCCAGAGGATGAGGGTAGATTAGTGGTGGGAGAGACCATCCGGTTATCAAAACAGCCGCAGGTTTGATTTCCTTCACAATTACCAGAGGTCTGAGTGGACTTTTTGAACTCAATCTATGGCGCCGTTATCTGACAAAGGAAGGGTCAGTAACTCAATAAACTCGTGTCCTGTCTCATTACGACCAAGTCGTGACCCAGTAATGATGCAAGATCCACTTCCAGACACCATACGCAGGAAGCCATTGGTTTTTAATGAAGCAGGTTTGCAGAGTGGGGAAAGTGTTTGTCCTGTTTTTATGCCACTAAATGCACAAGAAAACTTAAAACTTGGGATGTTTTTGCAGGATGGGGCAAAGGTTTGCATCCACCACCTGCCTTATAACCACAAAGATCAGTCTATTTGTTTTAGAATTTACTTTACAGATGCACTAACCCTGATTGTAACCCTTAAGCCAGGGTTGTCCAGCTAATTTTTTCATTGGCGCACTTGATTGGGGCGCGTTCAACTGCACTAATGAAACTTTTGAAACGAAGCACTGCTCTGGGATTAAAACTAGGGATGCACGATATAATCGGCCCCCTATCGGTATCGCCCTTAAAACTGAATATCGGACATCG
>NW_015150953.1:485422-499893 GCF_000732505.1 Cyprinodon variegatus
GTTCAAGAAATCGATACTGAATTGAATCGCCATGATGGATGTGATTTACATCTCTACGTTTGGATGTAAATCCTGTCGTCTTTTCAACCAAAAATACGAAGGACACTGGAGCCCTACCTCCGCCTCATCTTCGCATATATATTGCTGCACTACAATTTATTTTTCTAATTTGTGACAGTTCTATAAATGTCACTTCAAAATAAAGTTAAAAAAGTAAGCAACTATATATTTTTTTTCATATTTTTTAGAGATTTGCTGAAAATCTACTTAATTGGGGCATATTGCGATATATGTCGTTATTGTGATAAAGTCTAGATTTAGTCCAGAAATCGTTGTTGAAAACTGAGCTGCGTTTGTCCAATCGAACTTTGTCCCACATTAGTCCAATTATAGATGTTGAAAAGACGTTGAAAACACAATTTTTAACTTCTTTTCATGACGGCTTTTCAATTTTCACTTTTCAACCAAATGTAGACGTCGTTTGGACGTAAATCATGTCATCTTTTCAACCAAAAATGTGAAAGATACTGGAGCACTACCTCCGCGTCATCATATGCATATATATATTGCTGCACTACAATTTACTTTTCTAATTTGTGATGGTTCTATAAATGTCACTTCAAAATGAAGTTAAAAAAGTAAGCAATTATGTTGTTTTTTCATAATTTTCAGAGATTTGCTGAAAATGTTCTTAATTGGGGCATATTGCGGTATATGTCGTTATTGTGATATAGTCTAGATTTAGTCCAGAAATCTTTGTTGAAAACTGAGCTGCGTTTGCTAGATCGAAATTTGTCCCACATTAGTCCAATAATAGATGTTGAAAAGACGTTGAAAACACAATTGTCACAAATGTCACTTCAACATAAAGTTTAAAAAGTAAGCAATTAGATAGAGATTTGCTGAAAATGTACTTAATTGAGGCATATAGTGATATATATCGTTATTGTGATATAAAATAGTCCATATGGTGATATATGACTTTTTCCATATCGCCCAGCACTAGCCTCCTCATCTAATGACCAAAACACCTGGGGGGGTTAGATGTGCCACAGGATTTTAACAGTATTTATACTTTCAAAGAGTGATACAAAATTTTTCATCATAGATCATAGAGCGTGATGTAGGAATGGCCATAATCTAAAGACCAATCAAATTCTAGAGTCCAGGAGACGAAAGGCCAGAGTTTAAGATCACCAGCACGGGTTGGGACGCACACACACTCCCAGCGCAGTCAACACTCAGGCACACAGGAGGCACTTCACGTGCTCAACACTTCTCAGATCGTGTTTACTCTGCGAACAACAGCCAATTACTGGGACAGGGTGGCTTTCAGCAGCTAACCCGGAGTCAGAGAGCAACCTCAGACGCACAAACATTTGGACGTTTTTCCATGTTTTCCACACAACAGTGTTTGGTTTTAATTAAACCGAATCAAAGCGGAGAACATTCCTCTCTGTAGAAATAAATACACGGTAGAAGCCATTTTTTAAAAACAGACCTGACTGTTAAACATGCCAGAATCTTTCAGTACCATCGTTTCTCAAATGAACTATTTTCTCCTGCTTTCACAGAACTTGTTAAGCACCATGATGAAAACTGTCATACAAACATAATTGGGAGCGCGGCCATAATGACCCTATTAGGGGCCCTGCGCCAGCTGTGGCCAGTTACTGCCCTCTTTGTTTCCAAGTGGTCAGGAAGAATATTTGTCATATACCCCTGGCATGTGCTGAATATTCCCCAAACAAAGCCCCTAGTTAAATGGGGCTGGTCTCTCATTATAGATACTTGCAGGGCCGGCTCTAGGTTCTTTGATGCCCAAGGCGAGAGCGGCCCTCTGCTCCCCACCGAGCTTTTACTATTCCTGAAAAGCACCTCCACGGTTATTCCGTAATCATTCATTTTTAGGCAAGGCAAGGTAAGGCAAATTTATTTGTATAGCACAATTCAGTACAAAGACAATGCAAAGTGCTTTACATGATTAAAATATAGGAAGATAAAACAGAATCAAAGCAAGTAGGGAAAAAAAATAAAGTAAAAAAATGCAGAAACAAAAGATAATATTTTTTTAATCTTCACACAGAAAACTTTTAGATATTAAATATTAGTTTGAAAGATAGAACAACAATATTACAATAACAAACAACTTGAAATTGCATGCAAAGGTGGTTGCTGCTAAATCTAAAGCAATAAAAAGCTTTATAAAATAAACAACTTTGAAAGGCAACAGCGCAAAAAAATATAAATGTTAAATTGGAAGATGAATAACCTGAGAACACAACAATATGTTATTTTAATGTCTATCAGAGGGATTGAATTTTATAAATATGTAAGAACATTTCATTTATTTTTTTATTCTGTTATTTTTTGCCAGCAGATGGCGCCCCAAGCAGCCGACTGTTTCGCCTTTTGGCAAAGTCGTCCCTGGTTACGCGCAGCTCATTAACGTCATCGCAGGTTCTTCAAATATTTTATTTTATACCCAATTTTTTTTTATGGGATTAGTTTGTAAGGACAACCCCGCTGTATAAAATAATGAGAAAATATAAATTTTCAATGTTTTTGTTCTAATAAATAAGGATATAACATTTAACATTAGTGTGCAGCTTTAATGCTAAGTTTATTATTTGTGACTTTTTATTACTCATTTCTTTCCAAAAGTGGTTGCTGAAGATGCAAGGAAGGAAGGAAGGAAGGAAGGAAGGAAATCTAAAACTAGATAAGTAATTTTTTCTTAAAATAAGTGCATTTGTTCTTAAACTGAGGAGATAAAAGACATTTTGCAAATGGAACAAGACAATTTACATTAAAAATAAGAAAACACAAATGAATTGTCTTATTTCAAGTGCATTTTATCTAAATATCTTATTTTAAGAGTAAAAATACTCATTCCATTGGCAAATTAACTCATTAACCTACACAAATTAAGGGTAAATACGCTTAATTTAAGACATTTTTACTTAGTTCTAGATCATTTTTCCAGTAAAGGATTTCAATTCAATTAATGAATTTTATTCCATTTCTATTCAAATTTACACTTTCCACAAGCGCCCCTCTGATACCACATGTTTACATTCCCGTTAAATGATTCAGGATGCGGCATAAAACAACAAACATTAAAAGCTAATTAATTTTTTTTTTCATTAATTAGTTGGAAGAATTTTTTTTGTTACTTTTTTGTTTTTTTCCTTTCCCACCAGATTAATTTTCAATCTTTGTAAACCAGCTGCTGAAATGACGATTAGTAAACTAACCGATCGAGTGGCAGCTTGATCGCTCTTGTGTTTACTTTTCCCACCTCAGAGTTCACATCAGGTCTTTTTAAGCCAAAGTAACCCAAATAGGAAACCTTGTAGCGGCGACGTCATCTCTCACGTTTAACCTGTCCAGTTGTAGAAGCAGGTCTCAGTTTAACACCTACAGGTCACAGCGAGCACCTTGCTCTGTCATTAGGCCGAGCCAAACCCAGGAAGGTAACCGGATCTTTGCCCCGCAGGCGGCTAATCCACCCTTTTTACGGCTCTGACAGGCCGGGCCGTCATCGTTCAGGTAATACAAACGGCTCTGACCTGAGCCGTGTTCACACAGGTGGCTTTACTGAGCGCTCCGTGTGTTTGAGAAGGTCTGTGAGCTGAGCTAGAAGGAAGTGCAGATGATAAACATTGTGTCTGTCTGTGGCTTTATGTATGTGTGTGAAACATGTCCAGACCCTGAGCTATGATAGGCTGAAGAACCAGCATAATGAATGTAATCAGCAGGTAGAGGCTCAAATATAAACCCTGTGATAACAGAGCTGAGCCGAGGAGAGGGAAAAACTCAACGTATAAGCTGTTTAATGACGATACTAATACTTCAAAGCTTATTGATGAAAACAGGTTTACTAATGCGTGTTAATAAATAACTGAAATTTAAAGATTACATTTGACTGCTTGTTTTATTCCTGCTTCCTCCAGCTTTTGGTTTAAACAACAAAAACTGGAGTACCAATGAATAGAAGAAAGGGGAACGCTCTTTATTTGTAGTCTTTTCACAAGCGTAGAAACCGTACTCTTGTGGAAAGGGTGCTGACTACTAGCCTCGTGAAACTATCCTGATCTCGCGAGCTTTCAAGGTTTCACTCGCTAATCAGTCTGGAGACTCTCCGTTAAAGAAAATTTGGAGCCGTTCACCAAACGAACGTCCAATCAGCGTTGGCTTTGAGGCGGGTTGAGGTGTGACGCAACGAGAAGCGCGACAGTTCAGTCTAAAGAACATGGCGGCTTCAGCCGATGGAACTAGCGTTAGCATGGCTATCGAGCAAGTTTTATCGGAATTACAGAGTATTTCTTCACTGAAAGAAGAGCAAAACACTGCTCTGGAGGCCTTTCTCAGAGGAAAAGATGTGTTTGCTCTTCTCCCGACTGGTTTCGGCAAGAGTAGCATGGCTTGTGGTTGTGTTTTCGTCGTCGCTCTGTAAGTACGTCATATGCTTCGTTGATCTGATTGGTTTATTTGGCCCGTCTATCACCAACATAGGCCAATCAGCTAACCAGTATTTTCGCCCCTTCCCAAAATTACTTCAACGGAAGGTTTCCAGATGGATATGCGGAGTCAGGTTAGCGGTCTACGATTCAATCCTCCCTTCTGTAGATCTAACTTTACAGTCTGTGCTCGACACCCCCTGGTTTTACCAGAATATTAGGTATAAAGGGTGGAAGGTAGATGAGAATTCATCCCTGTGATGTGCAAGCAGCTGGGTTTTTAAACCCTGAAGCCCAGTGGCCATCTTTCAGGACATTCACCCCTGCATTAAATGTCCTTCATGTTGCAAAAGGTTCCAATTTAAGTCAATTAGGGAGAAGTAAGAGTTTTAAACACTTTTGAAAAAGGCTGAAAGGCTCCTGAAATAATGAAATAAGATGATGGGAGTTTTTATTCTTATTTTAAACTCAAAAACCTCCTTCAACAGGCAGAAAGATACTTTCTTTATTACCTCCACTCTATGTTTTCATCTGTGTTGGTTTGTCTGTTTTCAAAGTAACATAATAAGTGATGGATGGTTTTCCATATTGTGGTTACAAATGATTACATTTTGGGATGATCCAGATCTCCGTCTGGATCCAGGAACTTTTTGAATGTTTCTGTGAATGCAGGTATTAACTTAAGGTGGAAGTCATAATATGATGGAGGATATTAGCAGCTTATCGGAGGTCTGCGCTCTCCAAGTGCTTTTCTAGGTTATTTTTAGTTCACTTTTTGCACTCTATCTCTGTAAATGAAAAAAAAGGGGGGAAAAAATTAACAAAAGTTAATGGTCCTTGTAAGGAACAACTGGACCTCAAAGCACCACCAACATTGCTATTCTTGCAAATCAGAAAATCCTTTGTGAAGAATAAACAGCAGTTAGGTTTTAGGGTAGAGTTACACGGACAAAATTTGTTAATGTTGTTGTTTTTCTTAAAATAAATGCATTTTTTCCAAATGATTTATGTTTAAAATAGGAAACAATTAATTGGATTAATCGATTATTAACATCATCATTAACTAATTTAGTGATAGAATAATCTTAAGTGGAGTATAGAGATAGTAGAATATGCTTTAAGCTGACAGAGCGACACATTTAGAGCAGTAATAATATCAAAATTGTAAAAACATTATATAAATATGGAAGCCCGTTTCCGCCACTCTGTTAAAAAAAAAAAAGATCTCATAATAATGAGATCTTTTTTTTTTTTATCTCATTATATTGAGATATTATCTCATTATATTGAGATATTATCTCATTATATTGAGATACTATCTCTCATATTGAGATCATTTTTTTCTTTTTTTTACAGAGTGGCAGAAACGGGCTTCCATATATAAATAATTCTGATTAAAAAAAATATATATTTTTTTTCATCTGTCAATACTCTGCAATGGAAAAGGTGTATTTACCCTTAATCTGAGCAGGAAATTAGATAGTTTGCCAATGGAATGAGTATTTTTACATTTAAAGTAAGATAATTTGATAAAATGCAGTTGAAATAAAACAATGTAATTGTGTTTTCTTATTTTAAATGTAAATTGTCTTGTTCCATTGGCAAAATGTCTCTTTTCCATCCTAAATCCAAGAACAAACACACTTATTTTGAGAAAAAATTAGATTTCGATTTTTTTTCCAGTGTGTCTACAACTCCTCAAGAGGAAACGTTTTAGTGTCTGATTTAATTTTGTAAAAAATTAATAAAAAAAAAAAATCAACAGATTAATCGTTGCAGCCCTGAACTCAATTATCTTGTTTCAGAAGCAAAAAAACTCCCTTTACCTGCAGATAAACTTTGTTACCTGTTTATTTCATGTTAAGACTCAGTTTTTGCAGTAGAGCTGCACTAGCTGCTGATACCATGTGAACCTCCATGCTTTGGTTTGTCTTCAGTATTCAGTAGAGCTTTAGAGTATTGCTGGGAATCTTTTCCCAATCTCTGTCTGCTAGGAACAAACTGAGGGGGAAGAAAACAAGAACCTCCTTTATTAAGCAGGATGAAGCAATGCTGCCATTCTTGGCTCATATGAGAAGAGAGAAGCACACACACACACACACACACTGAAGCATTCCTGCGTGCCTTCTGGCTCTCATCCCACCACACTTGTCACCGGACCGCGCAGAGGGCCCTGCAGTGTGTGCCCGGTCGGCCTGAAGAGGCTTTCACGGCCCTCTTAGCATGCAGATGGTGTCAGGTGACAAGACCCGGAGCTGCGGGACACAGATGGGGGGCCGGTGGCTGCTGGGGGCCCGGGACTCAAGAGCTTGTTTCCAAAATGAGACACCAGCCTCGGGGAAAACTGTTCCAGCCTGCTAAGAGCCCAAGAACATCAGCTGGAATGTCTCTTCTAACGAAAATAAACACATACACACCCTCTGGGGTTTTCAGGCTAATTCATTTATAGCGTAATCAGGGTTTTTTTTTTTAAACTAGCAACAGTTTTGTTTTGAAAAGAGTGAATGAGAAATGAACTTAACAGCCCGCTGAGATGGCTTAAAAGCTGTTTGTAGGGAAAGGCTCTTGGAAATCACGTCACTGCGTATCAATACCTGATTGAATCTCCTTTAAAAAAAGCAAATCGGCTCCCAGGGGAGCTGCTTTATCTGAGCTTAATGTGCTTGGTGGTGGTCATAAAAATGACCAGCAGTTTGATGCTGCAGCACGGGGAGGAGAACCAAGCCAGAAATGGGGCAGACGGACTCTCAGCGGTTAGTGGCAGCGATCGTTGATGTGTTTGTTTGAGCAGCGCAGGGCTCTTAATTGGGAGGAACAGCATTTGCTCTTTTCAGCCCCGCAGCAGATGTGAAGCAGGTTTCACACAGGCAGCACATGAGGAGAATGTAAATGGCCTTGTTGACCTTTTTCGCTTATCAGACAGGGATGTCTGCCTTTCTTTTTTTAATGAGGGTTAACTCAACACAACCAAGCCCCTTTTAGTTTATTTTCTCTTTCTGTTATTTAGATTTCTGTTCATAGGCTGTATTTAATGCAACCATGTTTTTCTGTTTAAATTGGAAGGAAACAAAAAACGTGGACTGGAGTAGGATTTTCAGGAGAGGGCTTCCTTCACAATGTATTAAAATCACCTTTCCCTCTGTAGGACTGTTGCTGAAGCTCGGTATTTTGGAAGAAAATAAACATATCTCAGTGTCTTGGAGGCAGTTGTGACCCAGCTGTTTCCAATAGCTTTCCCCTTCAAATCAATCGGCTATCCAGTTCTAATCATGAAGGGAATTGCAACAGCAAACAATGTTTGCTATTAATTAGGACATATATATATAGAAATCTTATTTTATTTATCAGACATGTCACCTTTTTCACCTCCACCAGCAGCTTCAGACAATAAAAATACCTCCTTTGGCTTCCAAATATACAGCCTATATGAGCAATACAGCTGCATACATAATACTAAAGGACTACTATGCTCAATTTGGAGGCGTGTGCGCTTTTCTATTCATTATTTTAAGCTATGTATACTTTCTCTGCTCTTTAGGTTTATATCAATGGGAGCAAAGTCTACCTTTATAGCATGTTTATATGTCTGTCTACCAGTGTGGATGGTTCATTTTAGCTATTTAGCGACTGTACTTTTAAATGTCTTGGTGTTGTAAGTACTATAAACTACTCGCCAGTCAGGTGGGGCTATAGCTAGGTAGCAGTGGTGCCAAATATTGCTATAAATTCACTAATGACCGGACTACAGCAGTTTGAAGGAACAATACCTCTTTAATAGGCCTCCCCTGATCAAATCCACACAGCAATGTTTGCTAATAACTGGGAAATATTTACAGAAACCGTTTTATTTCACGTATTAGACATATCACCTCTCGCACCTCTATCATCAGTTTGAGACTGAAAAACTTTACACCTCCTTTGGTTTCCAAATATTGAGCGCAAATGGGCAATTCAGAGACATGTACAGTACTCTATGTGCAATTTGGAGGCGTGCGCACTGTTCTATAAGCTATGCATAGATCTCTTGCACTTACAATGGGGAGTTTGAATGGCTCATATTAGCTATTTTGTCTCTGTACTTACAGTTTTTCTTGGTAATTTAAGCCTTATAAACGACTCTTAGCATTGCCAGCAATGTCTGGCTGTTGTTAAGTTGCCCAATATTGCTTCTATATTAAATTCACAAATGATCAGACTACAGCAATGTGTAGGGCTCATTAGTCTTTAATAACCTTTTTCTGATGCTACCAGGCTCATCCAAACTGGATGGACCACTGCAATTAGGGATGCACAATATAATCGGCCCCCTATTGGTATAGGCCTTAAAACTGAATATCGGACATCGGCCACCCCACCGATATAATAAAAAAAAAAATAATACTACTTCTTCTTCTTCCTCAAAAACTTCTTTTTTACAGACTTAAAAACTTCTAAAGACGAGGGAAAAAATATTAATACATTAAAATATCACAATATCTTCACATGCTGATATATTGCCATTTAAAAACACCGTATCAATCTCTTTTACTAATGAAATATTGCTATATGTCATCGTTATGCTACGAAATCCCCCGAAAATTCACGAAATTTTGCCATATTTTTATATGTTGATATATTGACGCGGTATCAATCTATTTTACTAACAAAATCTCACAAGAATTTGCAAAATATCACGAGAGTTTGTAACAGAACGATGAAATTTCACGAGATTTTGAAAGTAAAATAGATCGATACCGCGTTTTTAAAAATCTATTTGATATCAGCATATGAAAATATATTTGAGTATATTATTTTTCAAAGTTTAACAAAGCTTTAACATCGGTATCGATATCGGTTATTGGCTACATGAGTTTTAAAATATCGGCATATCGGATATCGGCCAAAATCCCAATATCGTGAATCCCTAACTACAATGCCTCCCCAGATGTTTTCTATGCCTATAAAGGGACAAACTTGACAATTTGAGTGAGGTTAAGGTCTTTGAAATATAGACCTGAGCTGGTTGATGGATTATATACCGAGGAACAACTGGCAACATATGCGACATCAATGGGGGCTTCTCTTATACACCGGAGGTATTTCTTTTTGCATTATCAAAATGTTGATGTCTTATGTTTTCATACTGATCTACAACTAAATAAAATACTTTAGAATAAAGACGATGCTTCTCTATATGGTGTAGGATTTCTGTTAATGGGAAAATATCCTGGGGAGTCACTTCAAGTAAGAGAAAAGCCTAAAAAACCCAAAGGTCCCGGTCAGTCTAAGGAAGAGGAAACCAGCACCACGATCATCCTCCCAATCAAATATCTTTATTCAGAACTTCCTCCTAAAACCGAAGCCAAAGCTCTGGCAGAAGATGTTGATATTTCAGACCATATATCTCGTCTTACAGGGTTTCCCGCTGGCAGGATGCGGCACAAACAGAGGGCGATTAGACGCGGGTTTTAGGAGATTCTGGGATGACTCACGCGGTTCATACGAAGCAGTCAGTGGTAGAGCTTCACTGTGGATACTGGGAAAATGAGGATGAGTAGCTGACCTTTTACTTGGTTAATCTGCACAAGCATGTGCCAACCTTTATCATCTACAACTTGTTTGGTCAATAACAGGTACAGAAATCACTGTCGGATATTTACACGCAGTACTAAATGTGCTGTCTGGTAAAGTAATCATTTATATCATGTACTTTGTCCTGCTTATATTATACTGAAGGTCTTATTATAAACAGCTGTCATAAAAACAATAAAATGGGTATAATAGACATTTTTTTGTTAATTGGAGAAACTACAACATTCTAATTAGTGGGTAATAATTTTTTATTATCATGATTATTTTTTATGCTTTTCATTAGGAAACTACTTCTTGCTATTTTTTTTTTACTCTTCTTTGTTTTCCCAAAGAGAAATTTATCTTGTTTGGAATAAATATTCACCTTTCTGTTTTCTCTCTTTGACACCGGAGATGAGAGCTCAGACTTCCACACACACACACCCCCCCGCTACCTCCGAGGCAATTCTGCTTCTCATTAGCACTCTACAGACTAGTTAAAACACCCTCATGCCAACACATTTGCATGTGTGCGCACGTTACAAGCTGCCAAGGAGGATTCATTCAGCAGAATCGGCCCTTTTGTGTACGGTCTAATATTTTGCTAATTTATTTGCTTCCAAAAAAAACAATAAAAAGGAGGAACCTGAAGTCAGAAGCTTGCTGAGAAACACTCCATAAACACATGTGGGCTCTGTCCTGCTTTTCTCTGGGCTTATATTGCTAAGGCTAAATAAATGCCTACTCTATGTGCAATTTGGAGGCATGGGCGCTGTTCTATGCATTATTTCAACCTATGCATGTTTTTTCTCTGAGAGTTGAATTTAAACACTTTCTTATAATGTTTCCAAGGTGTAATTTTGTATTTTAATTTGAAAGACACTGCAAAGCGGGGGTTGAAGACGCAAAATATGAAGCAGCGAAAACAACTCGAGAAGAAATATTGAAAGAGAACCAGATATTTATAACCATTTACAACAGAGCAGCTTGCGACTACGGAAGCTGAGAGCGGTTCTTTCTTCACTTTTCGTTTTTCCTTTGCCTTCTACAGATAATGACATAACTCTCTCGCTATCAAAGTTAAAAGATTAATAGTTTTCACAAGATAACGAGATAATTATCTAATCATCACTAGAGGTTGTTATTGATTTCTTGAGATAATGAGATGATTAATCTGTACGAGTAATGAATGAGGCTGGCTAACAGCCCTGGATTCCCAGTCCATCCATGCCTGCGCTGCCTGTAGCTGTGCAGTCGCGGTACGGCGACCATTGTCAGGTCGTGATAGACAATTGGATTTCATGGAATACAGTAGATTCAAATCTGTTTTTGATGAAGATCTTTAATCTGGACTAATTTTGGGGGTTATTGCATCTTATACTTGTAACCGGGCTATTCAGAAAACACCTGTTGACAGAACAGCGGCGCTAAGGTGCTGGAGGCATAGGTCTAATTAGCTTATGAATCAGAAGTGGAAGCAAATCATAGAACCAACAACTTCGTCTCGTTACCTAAAAATTAAACACAGGATTATTTACAGAATTACACATAGACTGCCATGATTATACTTATAAATCCTCTCCCGCTGTTGTGGTATTGAAGGATTTAATCAGTTTTAACACATCAATCATCTCGTTATCACGAGAAACGCCTTTCTAATGAGAAAATTATCGTCTTTTTATCTTTAGCTAGCTAGATAGCTAGCTAGATAGTTTTCGTTATCTTTAGATAATGAGAAAATTAACTCTTTTTCTCCAGAAAACCACAGTGAAAAAGTATCAGAGGGACACGATCGCTCTCAGTTTCCGTATGTGAAAGAGCAGCCATCTTGAAAATGTTTTCAATGCCAAATTCAAGACGGATTTTCGTAACCTCAGAGAATTGATGCACATTGAACTTTTGCAAACTGCAATATTCTATCTGGATTTTATTCAGCCCCTTTGTCCTGATCTGACTAAATGAAATCCGTGTCTGACAAAGTCCACCACAATCACAGCAGTTCTCCTTTAGGACATTATCCCCACAATAACACATGGTAGCGGCAGTATCATGCTAAGTGCCTGGTTTCCTTCCTGGAATCTGGTCAGATTATATGTTAAGAAGGACGTTAAACACAGGATGAATCTGTCTGAGGAAGCAGATTAACAGGAGCCGGAGCAGAGGTTCGGTCCAACTCAACTTCCTCCCTCTTGAAAACTGCTGATAGCTGCAGCAATAAAACGTAGAAAAGTGTCAACTTTATATAAACGAGGAAACGAGAGTTAGGAGTTTCTGTTGGGGTGAAATTTGATGTTGGTTATAAATCTTACTGTACGTCAAAGAGCAAAGCCCAGTAGTTGGAGGGAAGCAGAAACGGGCCATGCTAGGGGGAGGGTTGGTGGTGAAGAATGATGGGTGGAGGGAACGGTGAGAGTCTTGACCGAGGTACTAATCCTCCAGGGCTGGGAGAAGGTGTCGGCGTAGAGAGGGAATCTGTCATCACCCAGAAACACCATCCTTTCCCCCTTTTTATCCTTCGCCTCCCTATATCCCATTCCCCCCCGGTCTTGCAGTATTTCCAAATTCCTAAGATAAAGGAGGCAGGCAGAAGGGCAGAAAAGGAGGAAAGGAGCTTTGGTTTGGGGCAGCGTTGGTGCGTTGGGAAAAAGCCCACCACTGTCGCTATGATAGGCATATCTCCGTCCTTCATGTGTGCCAGACAAAGCCCATTTGTTCCTCATCTGTTTCCCCTGATTTGGGCCTGACAGCTGGAGGTGAGCTGTGGAGGACCATCGACAGACTGATGGACGGCGAGATAAGGGGCATAAAGGGGCAGACATGAAGGACAGCATACCTTTCACCACACATACATGGATATGGGCTATAACACTAAATCTGGGTGTATGTGTTAGGATCTGATGCCATAACGGATCGTTCTGTTCCCTATTTTACTGTCATGGAGTACTGGAACGCTTTAAGGGGAACCTAATCAGGCTCCGACATGCAAAACAGTTTCAAAAATCTAATAGCTGATTGGTTCTCCATTGATTTGAACAACAGAAATACAGAAAATGAAGTCTGCCTGTAAACCTTGGAAAAGTGAAGAAGTGGATGAAAGTTGCCGCTCCGCAGACGTGAGTGGGGCAGCTGCATCCGAGGCAGCTGTCTTAGCAGAAAGCCTGGTGGCATTCTAATCATTTTACAGGAGCTGCCACAGAGTAACGAGGACTAACGAGGCGGAAGAGGCGTGTGTGTGGTCCTGCAAAGCAAGCGGCAGAGCGTGGCATCGCCGGCCGCCACCGGGTTGGCACCGCTGAGCTCCCAGAGGAGCCGCCGATGCCTTACGGGGCTGGTACGGTGAGGCGCTTTGGATAAAAGCACTAAATGACGGCGGAGAACAAAGAATAAGAGAAGTGAGGAGGAGAACCCATCTGCTGTCTGTGAAAGGACTCTCTCTCTCTCTCTGAATGTAGGTTTCTTATCCCTCATAATCCCCTCCCTAAACACTGATGAGTAACTCCTGACACACTCAGCCATCCCTGCTGGGGATTTTCTACCTAAATAAACACTCAGTCACTCACTCACACAGAGAGCCAAATACACACAGATAAATAAACTGAAGAGATACATTTACAGCCTTCTGCTCCCGGATCTGCAAAACAATGGTTACTGCACTTCTGACACCCGTGAACCTGCCGTGGGATTATAGATTTTATGTTTGCGTGCGCAGAATAACGTGAGCTAAATATTAAGGGACACCTGGCTGTGGTGACATGTGTTAGCAATAAAGAAACATCTACCCTAAGACATCGGAATAACAATGAACACCTTTGCCTCCTTTTTTTAGGATCTTAAAAAATGAATTCATAAGGACGTAGCATTAGCAACATTAGCGGTGGTTTGTTAAGCATTGTTTTCAGGTCTGTTATACAATAGTTAAAAAGTTACAGAAGCAGCAACAGCTAACGACTGCCTGCAGGTGAGTCCCTGATGGTTGGAATCACCCCATTTGGCGGAAAAGAGACGGAAGTGGCGATAGCAAGGCAGGCTAATGCTAGCAACTTTCCAAAATGATGTGAATCAAGGGCAGGAAACAAAATTGCTCCCTTGTTGGCTTTCCTGGTTTAAAGTCATAGGGAAGTCATATTTAAATAATTCTAGCTTAAACGTGTATATAAATGTAGTCTTTATCAGACCATATTGTCTCAAAAGTTAGAAAATTTCAATAAAAAAAAAACTTTCCATTATTTTATGCAGGCCAGTTAGTTATATGTCAGCTTGTACTGTACACCTAATTTTTTATTTATTTTTTTTTGGTCAAATATATCAACGGTCATCTGTCATCTATTTTTTTTCGGTCATAGCATCTTGATTCGCAGATAATGTCGCAGATAATATACGGAATAGTTGAAATCAGAATCATTTCCTTTCCCATTGAGTTCCGTCCCAGTGTTCACGGGGATGGATGTCTGTGTCTTC
>NW_015150953.1:500844-512962 GCF_000732505.1 Cyprinodon variegatus
AAGAAAATCCTTGTGTGGCCTCCTTTAATGTTACCCCCACCAAACAAGCCTGGTGGATGTAACATTGTGGGGGCTTGTCCGGGATTTGAACCCGGGACCTCTCGCAACAGTAACAGTAACCCTGGTAACTGTTGAGTGTAAATGGAACGCAAATTAACTGGACGGTGCCAGACCCAACCGAACTGCGCTAAATCTAGTGCTATTTCAACAGTAGGGCTCGGCACGGTTCAGTTGTGGTTCGGTTCTCTGATAACAAAGAGCGCATGAGCAGACCAAGTCATCTTTCGTTTACGGTCAGCTGACTCATTTCAACGGTTTTCCAGCCTGTCCAGCTTTTCAATTGACAGATCTCTTCACCTTTTCACAGGATACACTTCTTCTAAGCCTAAATGGCATCAAAAGAGCGTGGTGCGACCTAAGATGCTGCCGGGATCAAGGCTCTCATTAAAATTTGGGCCATCCAGGAACATAAGTTCCTGAATGTTATGTTAATTTGCGTAATTCCCGGCTTGGATAGGAGGCGAGGAACCATGCTAGCGTAATGTGTAAATGGTCGTAAGAACTAAGCTCGGCACGGTTAACTAATCCAAGCTTCGGATCGGATCGGTTTCAGAGGGGTAGTGTAAATGGGGCTACTTTGACACTACAGATTGTCCTGCAGATTTTATCTGAAGCCCAACACCTACACATATAAATAAGTCCACTTTTTAATGTTTTAACATGAAAAAGTCAGCTTTCCAGGTGATGACTCCTTTAATCTTTGGGTTTTCTAACCAGATCCTCTTTCCATACGAAACAGTTTTTTTCTGCAAGCATAAAGAGCTTAAAATTACATCCGTAGTTCTTTAGATGAAATATTTTGCCAGAGTTAAGCAGGTGGTCCAAAGATGCCACATTGGCTTTCAAAATCTAATAATCATCGGTCCCATCGGTGGGTTTTTAGCGCTACATGAGCTCAGTGCTTGTCCAGAGGCTAACATTAATTCTGAGGCCTCACCCGGTTTAAAACAAAGTTAAAATCTCATCTAAGACAATATAAAGTTTTATGTTCCTGCTAATGTGATACACAGAGCTGCAGAGACAAACGGCGCCCGGGGGGGGTTTAGGTTTCCCTCACAGCCCCGCTTCCATCTCTCTGCTCAGCATCTTCATTCTAATGACCAACGTGCTGCTGGCTGGCACATGGCCGCCTAAGATCCATAACCCCCCCCCCCCTTCCTCCCCATCTGGTCTCCTGTGTGTGAGCCAGTGATGAATGTCAGAGTCCGCGCACACAAACGTTTGCGTGTCCGTTTCAGGGCTTTGCAACACACCTGAGCTGAGCTGCACTCAGCGCCATGCATTGTGCTGTTAGCCAGCGTAGCGTTGCTAATCCTCCGCATTCAGGGGAGGCAGGGAGTCACGGCACCGCAGTCTATCAGCTTGTGTAAGGAGACACAGATGTATTCCCTCCTACTGATCTGTGTCACATTATCAAAGAGTAGCTGAACTTTCCCACATTAAATAATATTTCATTGGGGTTTTAGTAGACATAAAGTAGCAAGGCAGTTCTTCAAGTCAGTTAATTAGTAACATAAGTCCACCTGCGTATGATTTAATCTCAGTACCTCCTAACATACTTAACACTACACATGTTTGTAAGCACACCATCCCCACTGTGAGGCATGGCAGCGGTAGCATCATGCTTTGGGATCCCTCTAATTAGCAGGGACAGGTTAAAAACTATTGGAGGTAAATTACAGGAAAAAACCTGAAGAAAGGCTGACAGAGGCTGTAGGATACTGGAAAACTGACGCTGAACAATAGTTTTGCTGAACATAAATAGTGATAATTTCCATTTTCCAATTTCCATAAAAATACCAATTATTTGATTATCAAACCAATTCTTAATTACAATCCAAAAATACTAAATTCAGTATATTACCAAGATAATATGCAACTGGGTAAGAAAAAGTGCACTGGAAAAACGATCTCGAAATAAGTAAAAAATGTCATAAATTAGGTGTCTTTACCCTTAATTTGAGTACATTAGATTATTTGCCAATGGAATGAGTATTTTTACTCTTAAAATAAGATAATTAGATAATATGCACTTGAAATAAGACAATGTAATTGTCTTTTCTTATTTTTAAAGTGTAAATTGTCTTGTTCCATTGGCAAAATGTCTCTTTTACCTCCTCAATCGAAGAACAAATGCACTTATTTTAAGAAAAAATGGCTTAAAGTATTGATTATTTCACAATAAGATGGTTTTATTGGAAGGTTCTGGATTTATTGTTGACAATGAAATACTTTACTTCTAAATTGCTTTACTGAATCAAAAAGAATGACAGAATGACAGCCTGAATGCATTTTCATGAACTAAATTGCTAGAAATATTTGCAGTCCAAGCAATTGGATTGCTGATTTTACAAAATATCGTGCAGCTGAAACACCAGAGTACAAATGCATGAAAAATCCTGGGGAAGTACAGGTCAAAACCACATTGGGAAGCAAAATAAAAAGAAAACAGTAGAGGTCAAAGACTTTAGCACAGTGGGTTGATCTGAGGAGCATAACTGCTCTCATAATTCTCCTCTAACTCTGTAATTAGAGGCTAACTTATCCCTTCGTTCCATTCTTAGAGGTAAAAGCTTTTATTTCCATAGACTCGAGTCCAACGCATACAGTGAATGATGGGGATGACTCAGGGATTTTATGGTTTCCATGTGACCCCTTCTCCATCGGGCGTCAGTCGGGGGTCGACATGTGTCACACAGACAGTCACAAGGCAGGGATGTAGAAAAACAAGAACCTCCAGCACATCTATCGTTCTACCTCCTCTCTGAGCATCAGACCTCATGACTCAACAGAGCAGGACTGGTGTAGCTGAAGTCCTGCTATAAATGACTTTTTTACAAGTTTTTTCAACATATAAGAACACAGAAAATGTTTGAAACATAGACAAATCAATTTTAATCCTCATCCTAAAGGATTTTTTGATTTGAAATTAGATGAGGAGCTTCTGACTGAAGCTCAGTCAGAGCGATCTGTGAATGTTACGATCACTAAGAGAATCGGACTAAAGTTTTTGCAGGAAAGCTTTAATTACAAGCTAAAATAACACCACAGATTATAATAAATGTATTATAATTTTTTTTTTTTATAAACAAGGGAAGTATGGCAGCCTCCTGTCAAGCAACAGAGGTCCAGCAACAAGTGGGGGAGGGGCAGGGCCACATTTATCTGTGCTTTATGCAGATGTTGAAGTATTTAATGATGTCTGCTTAATTAAATTTATATTTTAGACATTCTATGTCGGCAACTATCTCACTTTTTCATTGATTAATGCATCTATAATTTTTCCAATAAATCAATTAATCTAAATATAAGATATTTATTTGGTATATATATATTTGGTATAATAAAATTTCTAAAGAAATGTTTGAAATTTAGAAAAAAAACTTTATTTTGCATTTCATAAATACAGTGAAAATGCATAAAAAGTTATAAAAAATGTAATTACACATATATGTGCATAAAATATGAAGATTTTTTGAAATCTTAAATTGAATTTTTCCAGTTTTATTTTTGTAGTTTTGTCTTAATTACCGGTGTAGGTAGTCAATTCTTTCAGAAAATGTTGTATTTATAAATAATATAAAATTATTGTCAAATAATTTGATATTTTTAATAATCCATAAATAATGATTAAACTGATAAATCATGTGAGACTCTCACATTTATGTTTTTTTTGACACATTTTGGACTCCATATTCCTGAGGGATCGCATCACATTGATTGTGATCTTGTGACGCTCACTAAGTGTCTCTTGACCATCGGGGGTCCTGATGCCATTTTCGCAGAACCCCTGCCCCAAGCTGTACCGATTTTTATAATAAAAAAGAAAAATTTTTAAAAGAATAAAACATTTAATCAGTTCTTTCAGGGAAAACAACATATATGACAATAATTTATCCCGCAGCAGCTGCAAACTCAAATCAGACCCAGTAAGAAACATAATTCGCAGCAGTACCTCCGATCTAAGATGAAACAGCAGCAGCAACTTCAGCAGCAAGACAATGAGGCAATAACTCTTTCTCCCTGAAAGGATCGTCATTATGACAGCAGGCCCATTAGCTAAATGGAGGGCGGGCGCGTAGATCATATGGCTCAGGCTAGATAAATCTGAATCTCTCACCCTGACCTCTAGCATCCTGGGATATCTCCCCAGGATGACCACCGCAGGTCGGGTCATCGTAAATCTCACCCCGATCTTGACCAACAGACACCTGGGAACGCTCCTGTCGCCCCCCCCTTCAACACACCGTCAGCAGATATGAAAATGTCAAGGACTCTGTTGTGGACAGAATGTGCTTAGCTTTGCAGATGGTGGTCAGGAAGTGACCAACATCCAGTGTCTTTGCTTTTAGTTTCTCCATTTGGGATATTTATGTACCTCCCAGTAAGCCCTCAGCAACAAGGGGGAGAGAAGAAAGAATTAAGCGTGCCTAATAGCCATGTTAGCTAACGAGTCACATGTGCTGAGAGGTTACTGAGTGACTTCCCCTCAGCGCTTTGAAACAGATGACGGCTGTTACCGCACAGTCGCACAGCTAAACACAGGGCATAAATTACGGCCTCCTCTGGCGGTGGAGTGTTGGGCGAAAATAACAGTCTTAAAAATCCAACGCTCCGGCGTTCTTCACCCACCTCTGGTGGACTAAAACCTCAAAAATCCTCAAATAATCGCATCAAGACTCATGCCAGAGATGTGAGCTGGAAGTAGGCGGACAAGACGTCCCACATCAGAGTGAGGATATGATTCGATTCGTCCAGATTTGTTAACGATTCAGGGAGAAAAAAAAGGGTCTTCTGACAGCTGGGGCTGAATGGTTTTAATTTAATTTGGCACACATTGTTTCTGAATGTGGCAGATGTTTGCTGTGGACTAAAAATCTCCTTTATTTGATAAATGACCAAAGGCGTAATCATTTACAGAGCGTCATTGTGTTCGCAGTGTTGTCTGCAGGGGCTGAACCAAGGGGTGGACATGTGGGGGCCATGAGAACCATGCAATGCAGGTGGAAACTGCTGTGTACTGTAAAATTTAAATTACGTTTTCCATTTTTAACTTAACGGAGCAAAAATTTAAAGAATGAAAAATAAAATTATCTTTTGAATATTTAAAAAAGAAAGCCAAGATGTGTAAACTAACTACTGGAAGTAGCGCTATGACAGTTAAATAAATGACTGTAAGTTTTTTTTTTTCGTTTTGTTTTTTAGTAGGTAAAGGACAGGAGCGTACAACATTAGAAAATCAATCAGATCATCTGTTGGTTAACAGTTTAGAGTTGCCAACTGTCCCATAAACAAAAAGAAACTGTCCCATATTAAAAAAGAATTGTGCTACTTTCACACCACAAGTAGCAGAGGCAGCAGAAGCAGCTAGTTTACATGCAAAGTCAACGGTTGACGCGCATCTTGGTGCAGCAAAAAGTCCCGCAGCGCGGCTGTGCAGCAAAAGCATCATCTGACACTCGATGCGCTTCCGAAGCAGCGGCTGCTGGAGTTGAAAAAGCTGAACTTTTGCTGCTAGTCGCGCCACATCAACCAATCAGAGAAGCTGATCTGGAGCTGGCAGGGAGTCAGACACAGTGCTTCTCATGCAGGGAACTATGATCCCTCCTCTGAAACTGTGTATTAACGGCAAGCGTTTAACGATTATTAAAGTACCTGCAGGTAAAACATGTTCGATTTTATTATTTCGATGCCTGCAGTTTGGATTAGGCACTGCCGGTGTACGGGGGTCTGAGCGGCTCTGACATCAACAATATTTGAAGGCAGAATCGTAATCTGAATGAACTTCAAATATTAATTTGAAGACAGTGATCAACAATTTAGCGACAGTGAAGCATCTTTTAGTCGTTGTAAAAATTCATGATCCAGATGCTAACAGTAAAAAGCTTCAGTTAGAAACTAGAGCTCTTTGTAGCATCAGGGTTAGCATCTGCTAGCAGCAGCCACACAAACACTAGCTTTGCTTCCTCCGTTTGCTCCTCCACATTTTTGTCACCTTTTGTGATTTCTACATTCTCGTTTATTTCAACGAGCTCCAGTTCAAACTCGTTGCTGTTTTAGCTAGACGGTGCTAGCGCAACAGGACCTAGCATATTGAATTGATTGAAAACTAAACAGCTTATGTTATTTCTACTGTATTTTATTTACATAAAACAATTATAATTTCTCAAACAAACTCTTGTTACAACTCAATGTGGGTCAATTTAACACTGCAGGCAAAATAGGTGCGATGATCTGAGCTACAACTCAAGACTTCCCTGCAGGGTGTAAAAGGCACGATTCAACGGGAACAAAGGGATCTAACAGTTCAGGATCGAATCGAAAAGAAACCAAACATCTGAAATGTATGGAAGTAAATCTGTGTCGCTGGGATTTGAATTAAAAATGCTACTGAAATTTAAATGTTGTATGTTTGTACTTACTGTTTCAGTGTTAAACTATATTCAGAACACATTTTTGACCTAAAAAAAATTCAACTGGCTCCATTTCACTGTCTTAAATTCGGCGTATTAGCTAACGCTAACTCAATGGTGAGTTTATTACTTTCATTTTTCCATAGTTGAGTTAGCGTTAGCTTGCATGACCAGTTCCGTTATGCTGGTTTTATGCTGGTTGATTAAAACTTGATTAAAACTTGATTGAGTTAGCGTTAGCTAACTCAATGGTGAGTTTATTACTTTCATGTTTCTGTAGTTGAGTTAGCGTTAGCTTGCATGACCGGTTCCGTTATGCTGATTTTATGCTGGTTGATTAAAACTTAATTAAAACTTAATTGAGTTAGCGTTAGCTAACTCAACGGTGAGTTTATTACTTTCATTTTTCTGTAGTTGAGTTAGCGTTAGCTTGCATGACCGGTTCCATTATGCTGGTTTTATGCTGGTTGATTAAAACTTAATTGAGTTAGCGTTAGCTTGCATGACTGGTTTTCCTTCCGTATGAGCGCCACAAGTGTCACGTCACGTGACTAAGAAAACATAACGGGATTGGCTGGGTGTTGGACGCCACAATCCATTGCTAATGTTTGTGACCTGAAGTAACCCCTTCCCTTTTTACACTGAATTTAGACGCCGAATTTAAGACATTGAAATGGAGCCAGTTGAATCTTAGGAGGCTGAAAATATTGAGTTTGAATTTTGAAACAGTGAATTGTTTTATATGCAGATTTTTTCTTAAACTGAAAAATAAGTATTGAAAATGTAATCACTTTGAAATAGTAATGTGAATTTTTAGCTTGAAGAGAAAATAACAAATGGAATTTCAACTGTGTAGAAATAATGACAATGAATTTTTTTGGGATCAAAAATGTGTTCTGAATATATTTTAACACTGAAACAGTAAGTACAAACAAACATTTAAATTTCAGTAGCATTTTTAATTCAAATCTCAACGACACAGATTTACTTCCATAGAAATTACAAGACGACTCATCAACTGATTTGGACAAAATGACACAATCCCATTTCTGCGCAGCTCCAAGGAGAATCAATCAGAGTAAACATCTGGATAAAGGTTCAGATGATCCAAGCAGTTCAATAGAAATGTTTGGACAATGGATTTTTTTAAACAATCAATGTGTTTGGAGAAACACGCAATAAGGACGGATCATTAGACTTCAGAGAGATGTTCCTCACGGTCCTCATCCGCACAGTTTATATCAAACATTTAAGGCTGCAGATTAAATCAACCTCATCCTTTTCTGCATATCAGCACATGGGAGGGGGGGGGGGGTCATGTAATTCATTTTGGATCAATAAGATATGAATTCCAATGAGAGAATCAAAGTGGGCTAACTATCAGGCCTTTTTATGGCTCTGGTTTCTGTGCAGCGAATGGAAGAGGAAGAAAATCCATCCCCGCTGCAGGTTTCCCTCTTACTAAGTGACCACATGTCGATGACGGGACCATCCAGCTGTCTCCGCCCGGTTGGCGTCCAGCGTTTCATCGATATCAGCTCTCTAAACGCGCGGCCACACGTCAGCGGGAGTCCCGTATTTTCAAAGAGCGCCGCTGACCGCCGTATCGAGCTGTTTTTGGAGGTTTTTCCTCTGATCCTCTTTGTTTGGGTTTGAGCGTGTGTTTATATTGACGATCTGAGGGGCAGAAAGGAAGGATGGGGTGTGGGAGGAGGAAGAGGAGCTGTGATAAGGTCAGGGCCCCTCACATCTCTGCTGATAAAGCAGGACAGCAATGCCAGGACATCAAAGACTGATAGCACGCCTTGCTGTTATCTTCCCGTGGCTTTGTCTCAGACGGGCCCGATCCGTCTGCTTTAACTGCATCAAATGCAGACTTTATTTTAGGGGAAACGGCTTCCTGGAAATCAAGTTTTAATCAACCAAAAGGAAACAAGACTCCCTCAGAAAACAGCTTTGTAAATCCCAGTGGGAATTTCCTGGTTCAATAGAATGAAAGACAAACAGCCAATAGAGACAGTAAAGAAAGCTTTAGTGTAGCAGCACAAGAGATTTCTACAGAGGTCTATTTCCAAGAGTTCCTCCAGCTTCTCCAGAACGTCCATATTTATCCTGCCTGCATTCAAGAGTCCAAATGTTCTTGTTAAATGATGAAAAACACTACAGAACAGGATTTAAACTAGGAAGGAAGGAACTAAAGAAGGAAGGAAATAACTTTAGAAGGCAGGCAGGATAAACTGGCAGAAAATCTGGATGGAAAGAAGGTTGGTAGTAAGTATGGATATAGGTTAAAGAAGAATGAACTAAAGAGAACAAATTACACAAGAAAGGAAGGAAAAAAGGAAGAAAGGATACAAGAAAACAAGAAGACAGGAACCAAAATATGGTCGGAGGAAAGGAGAAAAAGAAAACACGAATGAAAAGGTACTTAAAGAAGGAAAGACATAAGGGAGGGGGAAAGTAGGAAGGGCATTAAGGACAGAGGAAGAAAAGGAGACAATGAAGAAATGAAACAGGAATTAGAGCCAAAAATTATAAATATTTTGCCAGTTTAAATTTTTCCTATCATACCTTTATTATATCTTTAATTTTACAGGCAAGTCATTAAGACCGAGTTCTAGTTTGCAATGGCGGCCTGATAAGTGGAGTAACTGCTTAGGAAAAGGGAAGTAGGGAGGATCTTGTTGCTCCTGAAAACAAATTAAAAACGTTTTTTTATCCCAAATGACCTCTTAAATCCCAATTCTGTCTCTAAGGATTTCCATTCCCCAAAGCGTAAAGACACAGAGGTCCAAAGACGATTGGGTAAAACCACTGAGGAGGAAAACTAAAGATCTTCTTCTCTTCTCAAACGGCTAATTCCTCATTCTGCCCAAAGCCTGCTGAATCAAACAGGCACCAGAGGGAACGGGGGGGATTGGACCTCAGTGACCATCGGTTACAGAGGCAGCTTAGGGATGAGCTCAGATTTAAATAACAAAACAAATGGAGCTAACTTCATATCATGTTTCATCAAGGTTCATACATGAATGACTAACTCTTATTTAATGCTTTTTAATGCTCTTAGAAAGAATCTTAATTCCATCAACAAGTACCCGTATATATATATATATATATATATATATACAGCAAAATCCTTCGTCATCTTCACCATGTTTTTCCGCCACTTTGGTTCAAATGTGCATTTTTCCCCATTCTCTAGCCTTTTCTCCGCCTCTAACTTCTTTTCCCAAGCCATTTTAAGGCCACAATTATCAAATTTACTGAATTTTAATAACAATTAAGGCCTTGATTTAAAAAATAATGATTTAATGACTTTTAATGGTTTTTTATGACCCGTGGAAACCCTGTTCATCATCTGTATGCGATTTCCAGGTACCGGTCTTATTGAACGTGGACCGAAATGGACTGAATAACTGTACTCTGGATCTTGGAAACCGGAATCTTGAAAACTGAAATCAGTATGTAGCCGTAGCTTTTAAAATATCACAGTTTGTTTAAAGTTTAAAGAAATTGTCTGAAATAAATTTCTGTTCATTCAAAGTCACCTTTAACAACCAATGAGGGAAAGAAGGAAGGACACAAGGTAGTAAGGATACAGGAAGGAAGAGCGACACTACATGAGGAAGAAAAGAAAAGAACGGACACAAGCGAGAAGGAAGGAAAAACGGCAAAAAAACAGAAGATAACTTTACTGTCCATCAAATTTCCTGACATGGAGATTTATCTTTGACATCTGGCAACGGCTCGCACATAAAACACTTAATTTTAGAACCGTATCTAAAGGATCGATGTTACAACAATAAATTGCAGTCCCACTTCGCTAAAAATGAGAGAATAAACAAAGAGGACATAAGATCAACAAGATAAACAAACAATGACATGCACAAAGGAGAAAAAGAAAAGATGAGAAAAGCCACAAACAACCAAAATTCCCAACATTTCCAGGAGAAACTTCCACCTTCACATAGTTTACAGGTAACCCACCCCCCCATGGACAAACACACTGACTCAGTAACTGCGGCCCATAAAATAAACATCCCACATGAACCTGACTCTCCACAGTTAGTGGCTGGCAGCGCCACTCGATCCCGGAGCCGCGAGGGGCTAATGCCGCCGTAAATCAAGATGCATCCGAGACGCTGAGCTCGCAGATGACACGAAAACGAGACCGCAACCAGACAGACAGGAACGCTGATGTGCCACTCTGATATCACACACACACACATCTACATATTTCCTCTGTGTTCCCACTCCACTCACAAAGGAGCTCCACACAACAGAGGAACAAGGGGAGATCACAGGGCGGCTGACATAGTTGTGTACACACTAATTAGGCACACTGGCTCGGCCACAATGGGCTTTTTCATGGCCTGCGTGAACAAATCGTGCTCTTTTCCATACACACACCAACAGAAGCTGGGTGTCAGGTCTGGGATCACTGCCATGTTTTCCATGATACCCCCTTTGATCCGGGGTGAGAAGTTCTCTGCCCTCGATGATAAAAACAATAAAAAGAGTGGGAGAGTTTTGGGGAAGCTGTTGTCGGAGTGTTTGACAGTCGCAGTGTGAATTGAGGATGCCGCGTTTTGTTCCGGCCGACTATGAACGGGCGGTTTGTTTTCCAGATGACATTTAGACAATGGGTAAAAAGGGGGGGGGGTGTCGATGGCGTCCACCGTACGAAAGCTTTTGTGGGCGTTTGAATAACGTAGGGTCAGCGGGTCAAGACCGCTCGACCTCTGCTGACATGAAGGCGACAAAATAACAGAGAGGAGAAGAAACCAATAAAGCCTCCATGTTGGTTTTTCCACTTAAAAGCTGTGAGATTTGACATCCGCGCCGTGTCGCTGTCAATCAGATTTCCTGCTGTCGCCGCGGCGCTTTCCACCAGCAGCCGCACTACTGGGACCTGTCTCTCGGTTTGAGACACCATAGGCTCCCTGGAGATCCGACCGCATCTGAACTTTTGAGTCGTTTCCCAGCGAAACATCTGAAACGGCGAGGGAGGGGATCCATTCTGGAAACTGTTTTCATAAACCAAAGAATAAAAGACTTTTTTTTCCTCGCAGATGCCGAAATCCGGTTTTGTCTCATTTGAAGTAATATCTGGCAGTTATTCAGAACCAATGCTATGTTTTTGTTTTAAAAAATGGTAAAAAATAAAAATACTCCAAATGCCGTCTGTGGTAACGGTGGCGTTTTGTGTGAAAGGCAAGGCAAGGCAAGGCAAATTTATTTGTATAGCACAATTCAGTAAAAAGACAATGCAAAGTGCTTTACATCAGCGGTCCCCGACCTTTTTTGCACCACGGACCGCTATATGTCAGACAATATTTTATACGACTGGCATAAAATCAAATACAAACTGCATAAAAATAAAACAACAAGCCGTCATCGGAGAAAATGACAGATGAAGTGCGCTCCTGATGTCCAGTCTGCTCCGTAGCTTTGTTTTGGTCGCTGTAACTGCAGAAAATCCCGCTTCACAAAGATAGGATGTTATAGATAGGATGAGTCTTCAACTGAATTAACCTGTGTCAAGAGGCACAGATGTAATTGGGAGAGAATATCGCAATTTTTTATATTTTTCAAAATAAAACATCACTGAGACTCTGATCGTCCATAAATTATCTATATATATA
>NW_015150953.1:513657-527622 GCF_000732505.1 Cyprinodon variegatus
TGCTTCTCCGTGTTTAGTTCTGGTTCTAGGTATGCAGAGGAGGGTTAATACATTGATAGCAAGTCTGATAGCAAAGTGTAAAGAAGATATTTTCCTTCTATGAACTGAAAACTTAAAACTGTAGTCTTGGTCCAGATTCCTACTGACTATTGTATCTGCTGGCTGCACTGGAGACCCAGAAACTTTGGCATTGCCTCGAGAGGAATGGTTATTAAGACTGCAGCAGATGGGTTCCCAGATTGCGCTAGGCTAAGCTAACAGGCTGTAGGCAGTGATTTTAACTATGCAGGAATAAAAGTGAAACGACATCAAGCCTCCTACACAGCATCCAACCAATTAATGTTTCCTATTTTGCATCCTTTGATTTCATTTCTCTCTTTTTTTTTTTTTTGCACTAAAATTTTCATCATCCATTCTAACCCCCTCCCTCCTCCAAATCGTTAGAAGCTATCCAGCTAACTCTTTGTTGCTTACAGCTAATTCCTGCAGCATTCTTCTCTCTGGAGATGCATACAGGGATCGTCATAGTTAGGATTAGCATGTTGTGCGCTTCAGTGAAACAAAAAAGTTTCTCCCCATCAAACAGATTGGAGGATTACCACATCTGGTGCGCACAGGCGAACGCAGTCAAAAGAAAAGTGGAATGTGTGCCTGTCTTTACTTATCCACATGTAGCTCCGAGACAGCGCTGCAAAGAAATTCTTTGGATTTTCGGAGAACGTAGCTCGAGAGGAAGAAAAAAAAAGCTTTTAACCAGCTTGCTTTCAACCTGGAGAGACGACAGTACTCCAAATACAAACACAAACGTGCCACGAAACGTCTCAGATCTCTTCAAGAGACGTCAGCTCAACTCAAACTCGCCGAATTTACAGTGATGATGGAGGTGCAAGACGAAAACTCCTCTAAAGGTTGCAAGAAAGAAAGCTCTATCTCAGCAATCAGACATCCCTTAAAGGGCTAATCTTGCCCAGAGTGTGTGATCAAACAAAAAAACACGGCGAACAGAAGCGTCAGCACTCCAAACATCATCTGTTCAAACTGAGATACTAAACGTCTGAGCAGCCAGGAGTCTGTCTCTGGCTGTGAGTGCTGAGTGATTTTTCCTGATGGCTGTTTGCGGCCTTATCTCTGAGGCCGATCGCTGTGATAAACACCCAGCCGGGGTCATTACACAGATGTGGGCTAACAGCGGCCAAATCAGTTTTGTTGAGTCGCGGTTAATCGCCGCATGTGGCGGTTGGAGCAATATCAGGCCGAGACGCCGAGCAAGGTGCATCAGGTGGCAGCAAACGTAAGATTAGGTTGTGATTCGAAGCACGCAGCAGGCTGTTTCCCCCAAGGTTTTAAAAAAGAGGTGGCATACTTTCTGATAAGATGAAACGAGACGATTTTATCGGCTTTTTCTTTTAGCTCTTTAGAAGTATTTAATAAAATGTTTCTTTGCTGACCAAAACAAACAAGGCCTTTAATCGTGAAGCGAGACAAAAGTGATGGATCCTTTTTAACGCTTTTTAGATTTATTAAGTCTTACTGTAAAGTAACAACCCAAAGTATAATCTCTGCTGCAAAAACACAATATTATATATTGGAAACATGGTAGTGGCATCATCATATTGTGGAGATTCTACCTAAATAAAAAAAACAAGGACAGGAAAGCTGGACTGTAGATGAAAAGAGGAATGGAGAAAGAACATATAGTAACCCTGGAGAAGAGTGAAGTGGAGGTTCATCTTCCAGGAAGCCAACCATCTTAAAACATCCACAGATACACGTTTAAATCAAACCATATTCATGTGTCAAAACCACCTAGTCAAAGCCCAGACCTAAATCCATTTGACAACTATGAGTGACAAGACATCACAATTGATGTTCTAGACTCAAACTGACGAAGGCTAATGTATTTTTTTAAAATAAAAGGCCAAAAGAAAAGAATCTGGGCAAAATAAAGCAAAAATAGTGGAGAGCAATGAATCATTTTCTTTGTATTTTAACAAATATGAAAAGTCGGCATGATTTGTGGATTAATTTGCGCAGCAAAAACTGAAATTTCAAATTTTTCTTAATATAAAATTTATATTCCCTTTATCTAGGAGGGTGAGTAATACAACTGGCTAATGGAATAATAATTAAAATACATTTTAAATTAAAAAAATAGCGTATTATAGCTAGCTATCCTATTGTAGGGGCAAAAATACTAATTCTGATAAGGGATCTTGTGGTTTGAAAAAACAACGTTGTGTTTGAAATAAATCGGTCTGGGACCTATAAAGTCAACAGGGTTGACAGAAGTTTATTTTTTATTTTTTAATTTAATTTAATTTAATTCTATTCTTTTTCTTATTTTATTCCTACTTGGTTTGATTCTGTTTTATCTTCCTGTATTTTAATCATGTAAAGCACTTTGCTATGTCTTTGTACTGAATTGTGCTATACGAATACATTTGCCTTGCCTTGCCTTGATCATCTAAATTACCTATTCTAATTAGGGGCAAATACATTAATTTTAAAAAAGATACAAGGAAAGAATTGATGGAAAACTTGGTGTAAACAAACAATTAAGGCTGATTTATACTCTGAAACCAAATCGTCTGCGTGTGTGTCGCAGTAAACGCAAATGTGCCCCCGGCCCCTCCGCAGTATTTCCTGTTTGGTACTTTACCAGCTTGTTTTGTTTGTATGACCGCCATTCTGTAAAACGACTCGTGAAGTTGGACTAGCTAGAAGAGCGAGGTGCGCGAGAACGCTGGGACCCTTTTTCCACCTGGATCCCTGCTTTTTTTCACCCTCATGTCCCTCCGTTGTCCCGCAAAATTGCCCCCGCTTCCTCACCACCTCAGCCGTATCTAGACCCACAGCTAGTTCGTTATTGTCCCTCTTGTGCCTTGGCGTGGAATAAAATAGCGCAGACCACGCTTCAATATTGGGCATAAATCAAAAATATCTGCGACAAACTCACTGCGAAACACTGCTGCGGGAGGATAACCAGCCCTTTAGGCAGTTTTCATCCAGCAGTGATCAATAATAAAGGAGCTAAAAGGAGAAACAAGCAAAATCTCACCATTTGGACAGGCTGTTGAGAACTTTCTGTAGACCAAAACAAGATGTGTAACAAGCCAAGCCTCTATCTAGCTTCAGCTGAACCCTGCCCTGGACCTCCCTTAACCCTCGCTTATCACCCGTTGCCTCGTACGCACATAATTGCAGAGGATAAATACACAGAAATGCAGCCTGAGCTTTGTGAGGAACGTGTCTAGTGAAGAAGTTAGTTAAAACTTTGTTAGCAACAGAACTTCATTTTTAGAAACGATCACCACAAGGTGAATGTTTCGATGTGCTAGATTAGGTTACATCTGCCGACATTGACATACACCCAACGTCACCACATCCTTCTAAAATGATTCTTTAGTACTTTTTAGTTGTTTCTATCAGCGCACGCACATTTTGAGCCTGCCTTTCCCCACATTTCTCTTGAGAAATGCCTTGATTCCCCACACGGACATGGCATCATCGTACAAGCTTGTCCTCTAGCTGTATAAAAGTCTAGATGGGTGCCTTGCGACGCTTCCTCAGCCAACAGAAAAGTAAGACAGATGTAAGGCAGAGAAAGCGGCAGCTGCAACAGGTTCTTGGGACCCGATGTTCTGAGCGGTGCGTCGCTGCCAGTTCGGTGTCACATAAAACATTTCGATATGAAATATTTTAAATGCGAATTCCAGCCAAGCGGTCTGGTGATACGACGCGTACGCCGTCGTAAAAATTTTGCCTTGTGCGCACCCGTCTGTGTGAAGCATTTTCGCGCCTTTAAAAGATCGTATGAAGCAGCTGGGGCATAAGGAGTGCAGAGAGCCTGAGGAAGGAAGGCTAACAAGCAAAAAGATCTTAAATCCAAGTAGCCGAAAAAGGCCCTTGTTTGCATCGATCGATCACAAAGTCACAATAAAGTTATAGTTTAGTTTTGAAATAACAAAATGTAAAACTATTCGCAGTGTTTCCCTACATATTCCCTTAAACTATTTACTATTATAAACCACTACATTGTATTAAATAAAGTCTAAATTAAAAACATAATGGATATGATTTAATTAGTAACCTTCCACTGCATCAATGTAAAGATATAGCAAAGTTTTACTCTATAAAGGGAGTTTTCTTCTCTTCGCATTAATTTACTCCTACAATTTCTTCCAAATCAACCCGTTCCATTAAGATCACAGGTCATCAATTCTACTAAAACAAATCTCCCTTTTTAAAAACACCTCATTAAGCCGGCCTTACACCTCTCCCTGAAATGGCGGCTTTCTGTAGATGGTAAATAAAATAAACAGTCTCCTCCAGTACTGAAAGCTTTCTGGCCCATCAGCTGTTCAAGGGCTGTGGAAAAGGAGAATCACATGTTTGGCTTGACATGAGAAAACTCTGTCAGATGAGAGAAGAGGGAAAAATGCAGGAATAAGTGTAAAAGAAGAGGAGTGACTGGTTTTACTGGTTGCCTTCCAGCCCGACTCTTAACTCCCTGACCAGCTTCAAGAGGTAAAAAGAAACAGATTTTTTATGGGAGCTTTTACTGGGTGTAAAATATTGGGTGTTGATAAGGTGACTAACTTAAGAGAGGAACAGAATTTTATGTTTAGGGTTAGTTTCTCCATCAGCTTAATCTTACAGACTTTATAAGGTCCATTAAGGCGAGTCGTGCAGACATCCATCAACTAAAGTCCCTCTGAAACCGGCAATGCAGGCCCGAAAAGAAAGCTTGTAAAAAGAAGAA
This sequence comes from Cyprinodon variegatus, assembly GCF_000732505.1. Lineage (NCBI taxonomy): Eukaryota > Metazoa > Chordata > Actinopteri > Cyprinodontiformes > Cyprinodontidae > Cyprinodon > Cyprinodon variegatus. The sequence continues at coordinate 518,420 of NW_015150953.1, forward strand.
AGTAGGTGAAAGCGCCCTTCTTTGTCTGCAATCCCATCAGTGTCACAAAGGTTACGCTCCCTCAAGATAACCCGGGGAGATCGCACTGAGCTCCGGACCATTCCCCCCCACCCGTCCACTCTTTTTTTGTGATTAGGTGTCAGCAGAATTTCCTTGGTGCGCAGACGACGGCTTTCAAGTCGAGGGTTTCTCATGGTCTTGTGGCCGATGAGGCCGCCTATTGAGACGGGTTCACAATGTCTGTTTGTAGTCTGGATGCAGAAGCAAGGGTCCATATTTATCTTTGCAAATTCACTGCTGCACTTCCCAACGTTGGCTGGCAGCATGAAACTGACCCTTTCTTTTCTTTATTGATGCCGTTAAGTCTCGAGCCCAACAGGTGCAAAAAGGTCAGCAGACCTGAAGTAGTCCTGCCTGTAAAACAGTAATGAAATGAAAAAGCTTTTTTTTACTTAAAAGCCTGAAAAGAAGTCTGTTTGTATCTTCAAAAGTCTCAACGCTGTAAACATATCGGCATATTTCTGCTGAGAGGAATGCATTAGAAAACCTTGAGTAGGCGCAGATGTGGCAGCACTGGAACAGCAGAACTGAACCTCTAGCAGTGATTTTTCTGACTTCTGCAACCACTTAGGTAGGCTGTGGCTTCGTTGGTATTTTTTTTTTTGTTTCTTTTGTACATAAAATTGTGATTTACTGTATCAAATTTCAAGAGAAGTCCTGGGCTCTTCAGCATAAGTACAGTATAAGTGTTGCTTTGATGCCTGACATGTAAATTAGAAACCATTACAGTAAAAGATCAAAACTGCTGCGGATTCATGTTCCTTTATCAAACATCAGTTTTTAAGATTTGTAATAATAACGTGGGGATACGTTTAAAGTTTAGTCTATTCTTAAAGGTATTCTGGTCATGCTTTGAGATGTAAGTAGTGTTTTTTGAAATAATACCTCCTGAATGAAAGCGACTTCTAGAGTCATCAAAGCACAGACAAAAGAAAGAAATTAAACCTACAACTTTTAAACAATTTCCACATGTGAAAAGAAGTGTTTTAACATTAAAAGTCTTATTTCTGGGGGTTTTCTTTAAAAGGAAAGAGTTGATTGCAATGATAGGTACTATAGGTGTTTTAAAAACGAGAAACGTGACGCATCTTATATCTATAGTTGTACTGTAGCTGTGTAGTATAATGGTACATACTCAATATAGGAATTTTTAAATTTATCCCACCCGTCTGTTACATTTAGTAAAACTTAATTAGACTCTCAGAGTTGGAAAAGCCTGTTAGCTCAGATGGATTCTCTTTTTAAAAGACAGATGGGGCTTTAAAAAACACTTTTATTTCAGTGACTGTTTTAATTCATATTTCAGTAGTATTTAGGTCAATGACTGAATTTCCAAAAGGCATTTATAGATTAATGACTGTTTATATGATAGTTAGCTACTTCTTAACCTTCCGTTGAAGTAATTTTGGGAAGGGGCGAAAATACTGGTTAGCTGATTGGCCTATGTTGGTGATAGACGGGCCAAATAAACCAATCAGATCAACAAAGCATATGACGTAACAGAGTGACGACGAAGAGGAGCCAATTGATAGATCAAACTCTTGCCGAAACCAGTTGGGAGAAGAGCAAAAACATCTTTTCCTCTGAGAAAAGCCTCCAGAGCAGTATTTTGCTCTTCTTTCAGTGAAGAAATACTCTGTAATTCCGATAAAACTTGCTCGATAGCCACGCTAATGCTAGTTTCATCGGCTGAAGCCGCCATGTTCATTAGACTGAATTGTCACGCTTCTCGTTGCGTCACACCTCAACCCGCCTCAAAGCCAACGCTGATTGGACGTTCGTTTGGTGAACGGCTCCAAATTTTCTTTAACGGAGAGTCTCTAGACTGATCAGCGAGTGAAATCTTGAAAGCTCGCGAGATCAGGATGGTCTTACGAGGCTACTTCTAGCTAGTTTTGGCTAATCTAGCATAAAAAAAGACACTTTGCCCTTGTGAAATATGAATAACGCTTCAATGCAGTTGTTGAGTAGCCATGTGCCATTCCGAACTTAGTCCCGCTCACAAGGTTTGAGGTCGGGAAGTTCGGTCTGGCATTGCTCCATAGTAGCGCGAGTATGATCGCCCACCCTCTGGCGATCCAATCAAATTGTCAGGGCGGGCTTTATACGATGATGGACAGATGACCAACAGTAACGTAATCAACCATGTGATCAAAGCGCGCTTGGGTGACAACAACAATGGCTGCCGCCGGAGAGTTGAGGTGAGTAGATTCTGCTATTAGGTCTGTTCTAGAAGATATCGACAGCAAATTAATTTTAAAAGAGGAACAGAGAAACGCGATCAAGGCTCATCTTCTTATTCTAGGCGTGCAACTGCACGCTTTGATTTTTGTTGACAACAACTATGCATCGCTTAACATACGTCACGCACTCCGTTGCTCTTATTGGTTGTAGGTCTATCCAATTGAGTGCAGAGGCATTTTTTTTCCTGGTTCGTTCGAAACACGCCCCATAATCACAGCTCTATGGAGCAGTATCAGACTCATATTCTGACTAGAATTGAGTAGGACTACGTCAGGCTAGTTGTTGAGTGTATTATTGTGTAATTTTATGTCAGATATTATTATTCTAGCATATATGACAAAATTGAGAGCAAGCCACTGTGAATTAGAGAAAACAAAATATTTTTTTAGGCAAGCACTTTACGTAAATATGCATAAATTGACCAAAAGGAACTTACATTTTTATTTTTTAACATAATAGTCTGATTCAACAAAAAAGTTAGTATTTTTTCCCTCAGGACTTTGTGTTAAATTGCACATTAGCTCAGGCAATATCCAAACCAAAGGATTGGTCTTAAAATACACAACTTTAGTAGTGGAAAATACTTTTAAAAAGCATTTATTTGTCCAATCTAAGGTATTAATAGGTGGTTTAATGGTCGAGAGGTGTTTAAATGTTTATGGATGTCATGTATGCGACTTAGCAATTTCTAGATAGATTTAGCAAAGTTACCCAAGTTAGTGGAAACTTTATTAGCTTTTTAAACCCTTTACATTATCACTTATACCACATTTACACTACCCTTGAAAAACCGATCCATGCCGAGACCGGTCCGAGCTCGGATCAGCTAACCAGGCCGAGCTCGGTTCTGACGACCGTTTACACATCACGCTATATCGGTTCCTCGACTCCAAGTGACGATCTGCGGTATCACTGCCAGTATTGAAGGAGGAAATCAAGCAGTTGGTGGTGGTAATGCACCAAAAGTTGTTTGCCAACTGCCATAAAACACAAGAAGAAGAAGACGAAGAAGGAGGGTATCAAGCAAATCAAAATGTCGCGTGGAGAAGATTTCGATTGTTGTCTATAGTTGTTCTTCTTCTTCTGTTTTGGGTTGGTTGGCAAGCAACTTCCGGAGGGGCATTGGCGCCAGACGGAGATGACGCGTTCTGCTCATGCGCTCTTGAGAACCAAGCCAGGGAAAACCCGAGCCGAGCCCACCTCTGGAACTGGTCTGCAGTTAGCGCAGTTCGGTTGTATCTAGCTCGGTTCAGTTCAGTTTGCTTTCTATTTACACACGATAAGTTATCTCAGTTACTGAGCTCGGACCGGTCTCGGCACGGTTTTTCAAGGGTAGTGTAAATGGGGTATATGTTAACCCCTATGAAATATTTCTATAACAGTGATTAAAAGGAATTCACATGTCCCATTTCCCTAATTAAAAGGGTGGCAATAGTATTTAAGTGGGTTTAGAAGTTAAATATTGCTAAAAAAAAATGGCTTAGTTTAGCTGACTTAAGTTAAAGAATCCTTTGGGTTAAATATCCTGCCTCAGAGCACTATAAACAGTTTATTTTGTGTAGTTCTTGGTCAACTATGACTTTGGTACCTATGGCAACATCAGAGAGGACCATAATGGTTTTTTAATGGAGTTCCATGTTGGGGGCCAGAACCCAAACTGTCCTATAATGTTTGTAGCATTCTGGCCAGGCACCGCGTATGTAAATGTGAATGTGATTTACCATGGGAACTTTGCTGCATTCCTCTTGTTTTGTATGGCTGTGAAAAGAGCCGGACTCCAGCCAGCTGAGAGGAACAGAGAGGTCCAACAGCCAACAATCGGCTGCACTCAAGCTAAATTGAGAACAACATATAAATCTTGGGGTTTTTAGACACACGCAATCACTCACACATGTGTGAATACGCACATGCTCTGCAGTGACGCTCTACTGGAAAAATGAGCCCTAAGCCTCTAAAGAGGCATCTGAAAAGCTCCGGCTCTAATGATGGTTGGTCTAATAAAAAAAAAGGACTACTTGGCATATGAGGACTGTGGTGAAACACTAAAAAGGTGTCCTGTAGCTACACACCAGCATGCCAGGCAGTCCGTGTGAAAGAGGGAAGACAGGCAGCTGGTGGTAGGAAGCTGGAGGAAAATCAAAAGAGGGAGAGCAGTAAAAAGTGACAAATCCAAACCGCCATAGATACGCTAACGCTCATCGCAGGAAGAGATGTCAGGAGGACAACTGAGAAGAAGGAGTGAGATGTGTGGAAGAGTGTTAGGAATAGTGAAAATGGAGCACAGTGTCTGGACTCCACTAGTAGAGGCAGGTAAGAGCAGCGACTCAAAGAGTTGTGCAAGCAAGAAAATAAGTTCAAGAGAGAGTTATATGAAAGCTGCATGGAAACGCCTCATCAAACATGTAGCATTTACAAAAAATAATATTAAAACATCTTTATCAAGAGGTTAATAGTGCATATGTAAAGCAGTTTCCTATGAAATACTACTGATCAGGGTTACCACCCAGTTATACAAAGTTTAAACAGTGGGTCATTTTCTGCCCATGAATGTCTTTTGAACTCATATGAATGAGTTCAGTGCACTGATTAAGTTTTATATCAGTTCATAAGTTATGAGGTTGATTATGTCTACACTAAAATTTTAGGAAACTGTAATAATTTTTCCTTAAAGTCGTAGAGAAACGGCCGTTCCAACCGTTGCATTTTTTAATTCTCCCGAGTGGTGCCCGACTTTACACGAGGGAATAAAGTGAATGTGATTGGTCGATTATCAAGGGGGCGGGATCGTTGTGGCGGAAGGTTTGTAAGCAAGTTTGGTTGTGGCCGGTTTGTCTGAGACATCGTTGCTAACCAGTTAGCAACTTAGTGCTACTTGGTCCCAGTGGGAAATTCCATTGGGACCAAGTAGCACTAAATTGGTGACTTAGAAACGACGCTGTCAAGGAACGCTATGGACAGAGGAAACATGCAAGAGGAGGAGAGTTTAGTGTCGGAGGTCGTGGATCAGTCTCCTCCATCATCCATTTTTTATTTAGAGGAGGAAAGCGGGACGAAGATGTTGTGGAAGAGGACGCCAGGGCGGCAGAAACTTTGTTTGGTTTAGAAGGCCGTACATGTTTGAGCCCTTGCCTCGCAACGTTGCCAGTTCTGTTAGCTCTATGCCTGCTGAAGACACAGACGTCCATCCCCGTGAACACTGGGACGCAACTCAATGGGGAAAGGAAATCATTCTGATTTCTTATTTCAACCGTTGCGTATATTAGCTGCGACATATGAATCAAGATGCTATGACCGTAAAAATGTGATTAACAGATGACTGTTGATACATGATTGGCCGAATTTAGGTGTTCAGGCTGACGTAGAACTAACTAGCCTGCATAAGATAACGGGAAAACAGATATTAAGACAGGATTTTTTTTTTTTATAGAAATTTTCTGACTTTTGGGACAATGTCGTCTGATAAAGAGTACATTTATATACATGTTTAAGCCAGAATGATTTGACATTTAAATATGATTTCCCTACGACTTTAAATTCCCACCAGATTATCTTTAAACATAAGTGAATTTTTGAAACTTTAAATCAATAATTACTATATTTGTGCTGTTATCTGCAACAACAAAAAAATAATATTTTAATGTTAAATTGCATATCTGTAGTTTTATTTATAGGCGGATATAGACCTGGTGGCGCTCCAAGGCTCTCTTCTAAGATGAATAACCAAAACGCCCCAAAACATATTTCTTTTGTTTTTTTTTTATTTTCCCTTTTAAAATTCTCCACAGTTGACTGTCGATGTGAAATATGGTTTCATCTGAAAAGTATTTAAATAAATCTATTGTCAATAATAACCTGATAGTGCGAGTTCATACAAGACAGAAACATCGGGAACAACTAATCCACTCAGGATATTTATGCCTGTTTTGACCTTTATTTTGAAACTCTTCTCAGTTATGTCTGAATAAACAACCTGCTTTTACATATGACTCTAATATTAATTAAACAAGCATACTTTATATCTCCAATTTAAGTCTTTTTTGTTGTTCATATAACATAATTTTCACAAGACATTCTAATTTAAATTGTTTTTATATCATAAGGTTGACCATTACCTAAAAGAAAGAACCATATAATCTGTTAAATATTCTCTTTAAATAAGGATTTTGATGAAAACTCTCAATCTGTTTTCTGCACCTTTGGAAGTCCAGAAAGTTAACCTGAATTAAGATAAATAACAGCGTAAAAAGATCCTCAAATTGGACCATATTCATGCTTTACAAGATATCTTCTAAAGGTTTGTTTTGGCCGCCGCGATACACTTAATAGTTTTTATCTTTCATCACTTCAAAGAGTACTCTAAAAAAAAGTCTACCTGAGGAAAAATAATAAGAATCATAAATCAGAGCCACATTTCAACAACAATAAAAGTATAACTTCACCAGAAAGCAAAGAGAAGAAAACTACAATTACATGATTTAAAAAATGACTCTGGATGTAAAATTCTTGATCAGCAGGTCAATTTATAACGCTGGGAATCTACTGAGACGCTCCAATAAAACGTCACAGAATGATGAACAGAGCTTAGAAACTTCTAAAGGACCACATTCATTTATTTCCATTTTCCCCACGTTTTTCTCAAACTTTCCAAGAAAATCCACCAGAGACCACATTTTCACTGATGTTTGGATCAAATATGTCCACAGTGTAAATTTTCCATAAGTGGTCATTTGTAAAAATTCCCAACCACAAAATATCAGCTTGAAAATAAACTCTCATCATGAGCTTTTATCCTGATCACACAGAGGTAACAGATCAGGCTTTGATCGGACAATAGAGATCAAATAAATGGAGCAACTGAATGATTTTCACTGGGATTTCATAAACAGGATGTTCCTAACCTTTGATTTGGCCTGAAATAGAAGAAAAGTGCTTGATGTACCATTTACAGAAGGATCAAAGGGGGAGTTTTCCATTTAACATGTACTTTATAATGTGCTTTACATGTACTTTATTTATTTACATGTACTTGATAACAGGAACTGATTTGCTGATATTGAAAAAACATAATTTTTTAACTCCTTTTCTGTACATTTGTGCAGTTTTGAAAGAAGTCCACTCTAATTTGTACCTGAAGTTTTAGAGGGAAATCTGTTTATAAATCATCTTTACAACTTAACATTTTTAACTAATTTATAAATTGCCTTTTGTGTCTCTGCTTCTGTCTCCTTGAACCCCAGTCGGCCTCAGCAGATGGCCGCTCACACTGAGCCTGGTTCTGCTGGAGGTTTTTTCCTGTTAAAAGGGAGTTTTTCCTCTCCACTGTCGCTACAAGCATGCTTAATTTGAGGGATTGCATTCGCGGCAATTTGTCGATGCAATCAACTGGTTTTCCTTAGATAGAAATCTTTGAATCAATCTGACTGGATGATCTGGTTGAACTATAAAGTGCCTTGAGATGATGTGTGTTGGGAATTGGTGCTATAGAAATAAACTGAATTGAACTTTTTAAACACCTAGAAACACTAGAAGGTTGTACAAGTTGGAGTGATATTATTCACACTGAATCGGATTAATGAATTTTTCCCCTTATTTTCTTAAAACTACATCCGAAATCACAGACATTACTTTAAAAACCAGCTTTTAAGTCAGACATCAGTTTGAAGAGTTGGATGGGAAGTGAAACATCTTCAAACTTGGAAACAAGGTCTAATGGATTGTTTTAAATTTATTTATTTTTTTAATGACTATGATCTGGATGATTTAGAATCTTCACCAGCAAATCTAAAAGTTAACCTGAGATCAAATTTCAACTAAATAAAAGCTGTGAAAGAAGTAATCTACAATAAAAATATCTCACACAAATCGAATTACACATTTTGCTGTGAGAATACAGTACAAACGAGAAGTGATGGTCAGACTCTAAACTACCGGGTTTAAGGAAAGCAGAGGCAAAAAAAAATAAATCTTAATTTTCCCAAAATCATACGTTTGTGAGCAGCAAATTCAAATTAAGTCATGAAATCAAATTACTGCCCAGTCGTATTAACAAGATTTATAAAGAGGGTTTATAAGCAGCAACAGGATTTATAAGCTCCTGCTGCTGCTTAGAATAACAACTGGATTTTTCAGCTGATTCTATAATTCAATTAATCAAAAACTTTATGGATTAATAAATGGCACATCAGGTGGATTTAGAAATATGAACAGATTTATTAAGACCAACTGCAGGATTTATAAACGCTTAAAATCTATACATACTAGCAGCTTTTTCTTTTTATCGACAAAAATATAAACTGACATTGATATTGATGGACTCACAAAGTTCATTCATTCAAGTTGAAAGTTTATTAACAGACAGAAAACAGTTGAAAAGTTTCAAAACATTAAAGGAATAGGGGAGGATTTTTTGCTCATTTTTGAAAAAGACCAATCCCTCTCCACATTAAAAAAATGCACATGCACAACCCTGAACCCGCTACCGAGAGGGAACGCCTATTAAACGCATGCAATAACGAGCGTGCACGAGCCCATTTCTCTTCGTGCACGCTCTGTTTAAAAGTTGCTGTTTGCTGGCGTGCAGGTGGCGCGTTGTTTAGTTCGCACAACCATAACAGAGGCCTTAATCTGGCCTGTGGTCCTTTCCCACATGTCTCTCCCTCTCTGTCATGGGCGTAGGTTTGATTTCAACTTTGGTAGGGACACTGTTGGTCTGATGTCATCAGTCCAGTGCAAAAATATGCATGCTCGTTTTTGTATAATGACGTAAAAATCAGGGTGTATTTCGTTTAAAGAGAAAAGCAGCATTTCTTGCTACATTTATATAAATTTTATAAGCACTACACACACTAGATGCTGTTTATCAATGAGTGACGCTTTACTGGCTCTGATGAATGAGGAAA
>NW_015150953.1:528567-532434 GCF_000732505.1 Cyprinodon variegatus
GTTTGCATCAATCATACAAGCTTACTTTACAAAAGAAGATTTGCAATTTCTCCACTAGGTCAGACTCACCACCGGTAAGTCAAAATAGGGACGAGCACGTAGGACGATTGACAATTAGGAGGACCAATTATTTTGATGATCCACCCAGAAAAAGAACATCCTTTACTGTGCCTTTAAGTAACAGGGTATTAACTCCAATATTTTTTGTATTTGTTTTAATCAAATGAACTTGATTCAGAATCAATCAAGGTGAAATTAATATGATGGTTGACAAATTGCCAAGAAATAGTTCACAAAAACAAATTATTTAAGTGTAGGACGGTCCTCCAAGCGGGTGTCATGCTTTTTCAGATTATCTTCCTCTTTTCTGCCAAGAAGTTACTTTTTTTCTTGCAAAATCCCTTCAGTTTATAATAAAAACAATCTAAGTTACAAGGACATCATGATAGGATCTCCTTTTCCTCGGGGGAAATTGAATGTATTCACAGAAAACAAACGTGTAAAACGTTACAGCCATTTATTTATTTATTTCCTGCTGTGGGTTTTCCCTTCCTTCTCCGTCAGCACAAGCAAACTGCAGGCCGAGGCCAAACACCCGCAGGGATCGACCCGGCACTTCCGCCTAACACGGGATGCGGCCCGCTACTACGCCCTCACCACACGGAGGAATACGCTTCCTGCTACCCAAATCCACAGAGTCGAACAAATAAACAGGCAGAGCTGAGGAGGAGCTGCAGATGCATTCTGAGATGTTTGGATTTCAACAAAAAATTTAAAAACTTGGTGTAAGGCTGAAGCCGGGCAGACTGAAGCAATGCTGGCGAAGCCCCAATACACACACACAATCTGGGGGTATGCAGCGAAGCGAGGTGTCAGAGCCCGTTACAGGCCGCTGGGTGGACACAGCCCCAGAACAAGCCGGACAAAAGCTCTGCCTGTCTCCCCTCATTAAGTGATTTAAGATCCCATGTTCCCCTTAGTCCTTTCATCGCCGTCCAAAGTGAACACACTTAAAAAGCCCAACAAGAATGCCAGGGCCTTGCGACATGAATGGGGTAAAGAAAGCCAAGTTCATGGCAGAGGACGAGGGTCTAAAGCTGAGCTACACCAACCATGCCTATTAGTCTTTCAGCAGTTGGAGAAGAGGAGAGGGGGTGGGTCGAGTCGAGCCTGAATGCACCGAGGTACGATCCCCGGGTGGGAAACAGCAGACCCTTAATCCATTAACAGTTCTTCCTCTACTGAAGGAGCAACGCTTTTCCCATGAAGTTTAGCAGAAATGGGCCGTTTCCACATTCCTGGCTAACAAGGCCGCACTATCCAGCGGGGAGGAGGTTAGAGACGGAAAGATGGCGCACAGTCCAAAATCAACCTCAAAAGCTGAGATACGAACACCGCTCCACAATTTATTAGGTCAACTTGATTACGGGACGGTACAGAGTTCGGGTCTGGTTCTGTCCAGACAAAGAAACAGCACTTTGGGTCGTTTGCTGCTCTGGGTCGTACAGGTGTACGTTTACGCCATTCCTAAATGGAAATACGCTAAAGAAACAACCATTACCAATCAATATGATCTGAAAGTAAAGCAATTATTTATTTTCTAAGTGAAGAAATGTTTCCGTGTGTAAGAAGGCTGCCGAACTACGGAAGAGGATTAGGGCCACTGGGAAAAAGAAGAGTTAACTGACTTTTAAATTTTATTTCAGTTTAGTATTTTTCTCAGAATTCTGACTTTAATCTAGAATCCTGACTTTTTTTGTTGTCAGAATTCTGAGAAAAAAGTCAGAATTCTGACTTTTTTCCCCCCATACTAAACTGAAATAAAATTTAAAAATCAGTTAACTGTTTCTTTTGTGTTTTTTTTTCCAGTGGCCCTAATCCTCTTCCGTAGCCAAACGAATGGAAGTTTTAGCAAATTCAACCCATATCAGGTTATGAGGAGCTCCATCGCTATGGAGTGAATTTTATTCCATTATTTTATAAAAAAAAGAGAAGTATAAATGTAAACTTGAAAAAGCATTTTTTGCATATGTAATCCAGAATTATAACTTTTAAAAATATTTAATTTCAAAAAGGTCTTGAGTATAAATGTTAATGTTGTTTCAATCAATTTTTTTGTTTATTTTTTTTTTCACAAACTTTTTTTTACAATTTTATATTTTTGTTTTTCAGATTGAATTTTACGCATTACATTCTTGTCAAATCACTCTTAAGAAACACTTTTACTAATACAATGTTCTTATGTCCAGGCAGACCAAACGCGTATTTATTCACCACTAAAGTCAGCCCTTAAAAAACAGAAGGGAACATTACCTGTAAAATAAAAGTTAAAAAAAATTTTGTTTTAATTAGTTGAGCTTAATTTGAAAAATACACATTTGAATAAACAAAATGGAAATATTATAAACTAAAAAAGTAAAACGTGAAATTTAAAAGTTTTAAATCTGTAACAAAATAATTTGCAAATACAAAAATAAATAAAATATAAAAAAAGACAAAATAATTCAAGAGAAATAATTGAAAAATAAATCGTAAACTGCAAATTTACTCTCTAAATCTTTTTTGATTAATTTTTTGTAACTTTTTTGTTTCCTCTCAGGATTGCATTTTTTTCTTTATAAAATGTGTTCTTTGGGACAGTTAAGGGGAAAATTCACTCCATACGTCTCAGACTACAGGTAGGGAGGTTTTAAGAGGACAGTGCTGCATCTCTGGGGTGACTGCTTCAGGCGGAAGAGACCAAATTTACAGTTTGTAGTAAACATAACGGCGTTTCATCTCCAACTCCTCAAACAGTCCATCACTCATGGTGCAGGTGTGATGATTTGGGGGCTTGTAGCCACAGGGTCTGTGAACCGAGTCGACCATGAATCTCTGAATACCAAAGTATTCATGAGTTAAATGTAAACTCATCTGCAATGGACCTTAAATTTGGTTTCAACTCTAAATGCAGCAGCAGATCTGCAACAGAATGACTGAAAAACCAAATAATAAAGGTGTGGTATTTGCACCATCAATGTTCAACAGCTCACAACCTTCCGCATGCTGTGGTGCATCATAATGAAGGCTAACCTTTCACTTTGATTGCAACATGTAAAAAAAAAAATAATAAAAAAACATTAAAAAGTTGTTTAACTTTAGTCAAAGTAGCACAGTACCTTGCAAAAGTATGAATACCCCTTAAATTAAGGATGTTAAACTCAACTTCTCAAGTTGCAGACATGTGCAAACGCTCAGTAAACGACAAAACGAGCTGTAAAAAAATGTTTGATGCAAACTCCAAAATACGCAAAAAAAAAAAACAGACAGAAAAGAAGTAGAAGAAATCGCAAAATGAGCTGCAAACACGTATGTCGCAAACGCCAAGCAGCAGCAAGCGGGTGAGCTGCTGACCACTAGAGGGAGAACAAACATGTTGGACCAGACCCTTCGCACAAACAGGAAGTCAAACTGTATCGCCGTTTTTTTTTTTTTTTAAACGAAGTTGGAGGAAGAAAGTAGATGTTTGTTATTTTTCATCTCATTTTCACTACATTTCTTATTTCATTGTTTTATGGCAATAGACCATTCAAATGTTGTGCATAGCTATAAAGTGGAAGCAGAATTGGTTGCATATATATTACATGTAAAATAAGGCTGGCTGATTAATTGCAAAACACAATTTTCAAATTGCAGAGGCACAGATTTCACCAAGCCTGCCATAAAAAATGTTGTGATGGTGGACAGTCACGTACGGAAGAGGATTAGGGCCACTAAAAAAAAAAAAAAAAAAAAGTTAACAGATTTTTACATTTTATTTCAGTTTAGTATGGGAAAAAAGTCAGAATTCTGACTTTAATCTCAGAATTCTGACTTTTTCTCAGAATT
>NW_015150953.1:533869-536133 GCF_000732505.1 Cyprinodon variegatus
TAAAAAAGTCAGAATTCTTAGAAAAACAGTCAGAATTCTGAGATTAAAGTCAGAATTCTTTTTCTCAGAATTCTGAGATTAAAGTCAGAATTCTGACTTTTTTCTCAGAATTCTGACTTTTTTCCCATGTTAAACTGAAATAAAATTAAAAAATCAGTTAACTATTTTTTTTTTTCAGTGGCCCTAATCCTCTTCCGTAGTCACCTTATTGTGGGAGTATGAGGTTGCAAATCTAGAAGCACCACATACGTCTGGCATGCTTCATAGAACGGTCTAGTTAAAGTCCGACATTCCCAGGCTGATGTTCCCAGTACGATCTTAATGAGGGATGGGCCTAAATCTGGGTGGGTCCTCCCACTGGCAGAAAAATCTACAGTTTTAATGAAGCATCCCAGAGGTCTGACTTTGGTTTTCATGTATAAGAGATAAAACTTAAACTTGTAATGTCACAATTAAAAATAGTGAATCTGCTAAAACATCGTGTTTGACTGGAAAGCAAGACTGGGATTGAGAGTGGACAGAAAACACAAGAAAGGCACTTTTTGGATTTGCAGAGAAGCTGGTTTAAGGCAGCCAAGGTCCAATTAGTGGTGGTATACCATGTGGGATCCAAACATTTGTTTACAAGGAGGCTTTCTTTCCTCCTCCTGCAGCTCGATCCCGCAGGAATGAAGAACCCTGGTCAGAATCCATGGCGGCGCTTTAACAGAGTGGGTGTGGCCTCGCTGCACAAACCCCCGGGCCTTTTGACATTACGCCGCACAACCATGAGGTCAGAGGAAGGCTCTTTCTTCACCGACACAAAGGAGTGATTTTTCACTCGCCCCGTGAGAACACTGGCAAATAATGGACTTTCAGGTTCCTGGTCTCACGTTCAGTTTCACACGCGTCAACTCCATTCTGGAGCCGGAACAAAAAGGGGGGCAGGAGGAGAGACATCTGTGGGGAGGGACTGGTGTGCCCAGGACATGCCATGCAGCGTGGCTCTGGTGAATGTAAATGCCAGTTTAGGAGGGCATTGTTTCACAGAAAGTTGGAGCTGCACAAACTTTAAAGAAACACCAAGACTTCAAATTGGGATTTAAAGCTACGACCAGTTTAGATCGCAGTTTTGAAGCATTTTCACTTGGAAAAAGAAAGATCCTGTTCAGCTTAATTGATTGATTGATTGATTGACTTTATTGATCTCACAGTGGAGAAATTTACTCATTACATCGTCTCAATAGTCAAAAATAGGAAGAAGGAGGAAAAGGTGCACGGGGGGGGGTATGCAGTATATAGAGTGAGATATATATATATATTATATATATAGAGATAGATGAAAATTGTACAAATAAACCAAAGAAAAACATCAGAACAAACAAGTTTTATTTAATTGTTTCCGTTTCTTTTTTTAAAGTAGCAAATGAATTAAATTCACTGGATTTATCCTCTGTATGTAACATTACTCTATTTGTTTCATTTTGGAGTAAAACTTTAAAAATAAAGAGCCAGAACTGGCAATTTGTAAAAATCGTTTTTTTTTTTTTTTTTAACCAATGATAAAAGAAAATGTAAAGCTAAGTGTTTAAAAGTTTTCATTTTGTAACTTAGCTAAAAAAACAAAGAAAAGTAATAATCTATGGAGTCAAAGCCAGAAAAGTTAGTGACTCGTGAAGTTGTAACAATAAAGATAGATAGCTAGCTAGCTAGCTAGATAGCTAGATAGCTAGATAGCTAGATAGATAGATAGAGATTCAATCAATTTGCAGTAAATAAGCAGAAGACTGCAAAGTGGGCCCAGGAATGCTCCTAACACAAACAATTAAAGAATTGTGAAAGCAGGAATTGTTTTACTTAAAACCCAATCCCGATCAAACAGCAGCACGGGTGCGTTTAGACTCGCACACGGAGGCTTGATAGGAGCTCTGTCAGGTGTTGATCCCCTTATATATGTATATATATATATATTAGGGATGGGACGATTTATGAAAACCGTCCAAACCGTTCGGTTCGACTGTCTCGGTTCGGTTTGCGTGTGTTGCGTTCGGTTCATGCGCTGCTCCTTTTTCTCATAGGCGAAGCGTTTACACTCCAGAGCAGAAGGTGGCGGTACTGCGACCAAAGCCAACCACCAGTAGTAAACAAGAAGAAGAAGCAAAGCAGCGTAGCCGGGTGTAGCAGAAAAAAAATCAGTTGTTGTGGAGAACTATGTGGGTATTGTTAAGGAAGAAAATATTCTAAAATAGTTAACTTTGGAAAAAGGTTGGCTTTCTCTCTTCCTT
>NW_015150953.1:536933-550498 GCF_000732505.1 Cyprinodon variegatus
TGCATTTTAGCTTAATTTCAGGTAAAATACCAAAGTATCATTATGGTTTCAGGTCTGGACTTTGACTAGGCCACTCTAACCCATAAATATGCTTTGAAGTTCGCCATTCCTTGTAGCTCCGGCTTAATGTTTGGGCTTTATTGTTTTCACCTCAGTCTCAAGTCTTTTGCAGCTTCCAGCAGATTTTATTCCAGGATTTTTCAGTTTTTTCTTATCCAGCCAGCTTCCTGTTTCCTGCTAACGCCCGCACCATGCTGCCGCTAACACCATGTTTCACCATCAGGACCATGTGATGTTAGGATCTGTCTTTTGCTTGCTGAACCAAAAGGTTAAACGCTGATCTCATCAAACCACAGCAACTTTATCCATATGTTAAATGAATCCAAATGAAGCCAAACAGACAAACAGTCCCCTCAAATCGAGCACACACTTTTAACCAGAACCTGTGACTCCAGTTGCACTGCAGTCCGCATCAAGCAGCAGCTCAGTCGCTGCGCTTTGTGCCACGAAGCGCTTGAAGAGAGGCCAGACGGATTAGGCTGCAGCTCCCCTTACATGAAAAGCTGCACTTAATTCAAAAGCTCTCACGGCTGATTAATCCCAAATTATGATCAAACAGCTGACTTACAGGATCAACATACGACAGACACCCTGCTCCAAGTCTGCATGTGTGTGCAGGCATCCCCCCCCCCTCATGCTCCCAACCGAGCGAGATCACACCGTCTCCCTAAAGTCTGCAGACTGACTTTCCACAGTCGGATTAAACGCACGTCTGCAGCAACGGAGCCCAGCTGCAAATTAAAGCCTCCAACAGACTCAACTTTAAACAACATGTCGAAGAAAGTGGGTCAAATTTAGGATCCTGAGTGCGAAGAACGCCGGATATGGAGCAAACATGCAGGCGTAAAGAGAGTCAGCTCAGGAGTAAAGGTGCATTTCAGAAAAAACTCAGTGGATTTAATTGAACCTTTTAATGTTTAAATCCCTGAGCTTTTTTTAAAAGCAGTTATGGAAAATGAAAATATAAAAAAGTTGAAACTAAATAACTACAGATGGATTTATCCTCTAAAGTCTACAGCAGTTTTGCATGTTTCAAGGATTTATGTAAAAACTTGGGAGCTGCTCCTGATGAAAAAAAGTCTAAAAAAAACATTTTTTTGTTGACATTTTTAAAAGAAGCACATCTAAGAGCAAAGAAGAAATTCCCCCTAATATCTGCTGCACACTTTTTTTTTTAACTTGCAGAAGACATATTTACTAATAAAATAATTTTTTAAGCAGCTTTATGCAAAAAAAAAAATAATTTTAAATCATCCAAAACTTTTAACGGGATTTTTTATTTTTTTATTTTGAAAAGAATGATTAAAACTTAACTTGGTTAACATTTTTTTTAACATCACAGTGATCTTAAATATTTTAGTAAAAATAACAAAATTAAAAAAACTCTATTATAAGAATTTTACAAATAAATAAGGTTCTGAATTTCAGCAGAGAAATATAAAACATAGACTGTGTATTTATATTCGAAATACACTTTTTTTTTTGCATTTGCACAAATTGAATTAGTTTTAATCCAACCTTTTTTTTGCTTGTTTATAATAAATCATATATTTGTAAAAAAAATAAATAAATAAATAATAATAATAAAAAATAAATAAATAAAAATAAAACATGAAAAAGTTATATTCCCTGAGGAATCACACAAGGAACAAGATTTCAAGTGTGGTAAAAAAAAAAAAAAAAAAAAAAAAAAAATACTTTTTGGGGACATATTTTAGCATGGACCATAAAAACTTTATAACTTCCCTAACAAAACAACTAAGATTACAGCTCAAATATTTAAAAAAAATATATTCCAGTAAAGCATTTCATCCAAGTAAGCTTAAGATTTTAAAAATGCTGAGATTTAGAAGAATAAGTTCGATTTATATGGAAATCAGTAAAATCACAGTATAGTCATACCTCTATGAAAACCAGTAGGTTATTTTTCAGTCATGTTTATCTACAGCAGTTTGTTAGAAAATTTTATTGTGTAACATTCAGAACAAACATTCGAATACTTTATTAAACGTTTTGTGATAAATATTGTTAATCTTCATCGCCCGGCTCTGCATCCAACAAACACATTTCATCCTTCAATCCCTTATAGCCGGTTTTTATAATGCATTTCTCATGCTATACGTGCTAAAAAATGAGCTTACAAGGTAGAAACTTCGTCTAAAATGTTGAATTTAAGCAACGCTGGAGCAGATTAGGCACCGATTTGAAAGGTAACTGATCAGTTTTGTCTGTTGGTCGCCCTTTAATCCATAATAAACACTAATGAAGCTTGAAAGTAAATTCATATCTATGAGCTATTTATTAGCACTTATAAATAAACTAATAACCAGAGTGTACACCAAACTAGTTCATAAAACAGAAAGATTACTAAAGATTTTCGCAGATTACTAAAGATTGTTAGAGTTTTGATTAAAAACTGTTTTAATATTTGTAAAACCTGCTGCATTGATGATGTTCTTTGTGGCATAAAAGGTAGAGATTCTCACCAAACCGCCAGTAAATGGCTGCATTACTCAGGGTCTAAATGCGTTTAAACTCTCTAAAAGTCATGGAGTAAAATGCATTTAAGTTAATAGTTTTTCATTAGGTTTTCTAGGTGTGCTGATGCGTGGCGGTGGTTCTACTGGAGTATTTTGGCGACAGGCACCCTGCAGGGAGGGGAAAAGAAGTGAGGTTCACATGAACCAGATCTGCCCGTCGTTGTCAGAGCTCGCAGTGACCCGACGGATCCCTGCTGCCGTGTCAGGTTCCTGCAGAGAACATCCTCCTGCAGCTGCAGCAGCAGCAGCTCATCACGCTGCATCTCAGCAGCCTCTCCTCCTTCAGGCAACAAGCCTCATTATTTCCACTCTGGTGTTTCTGGTGCAGTTTTGGTTATCTGGGCTCTGAAGGGCCAATCCAGGCGCTGCTGCTTCACGCCTCATTGGCCGCCAAGCGTCTGTGAGAGCTTCCTGATTGGCTGGTTACTCAGCAAAAAACTCTTCTCGTTAAAGTAGGGGGGCTGGGGCTGAATTAGCATAATTTCACTGTCAGTGAAGGTTGCAGGCTGGTTTTTAGGTAACCATGTGAGAAAGGGCTCAGAGTTGGAGCCTCTGAAGTTTCTGAATGAAAAATGATTAAATACGTTCGACCGACTTCAAACAAACTCCAGGTGGAGGAGCCGGTCAATCGTTTTGCAGATGAGCAGGAAAGTGTGTCAACCAGCGTGGCTGCATGCACCACAGCTCCACTCCCAGCATGCTGCTGGGTTGCTGGGCAAAGTTTGGAGCGGGCCGGCCTCCGTACGGCGAGTGACGTGCGTGACGTGTCATGGCGGGCGTGTTCCTCCAACCCCCCTGTGTATCGCGTGTCTAGAGCTTGACAGCTCCACTTCAGGAAGGAGACCACGTGACCCGCGGTGTGGGGGGGGTTCCAGGACCTCAGCATCTTCAGCCTGATGGCCTCGTTTTTTTTTTTAGTGTTGTTTTTTTTTTTTCTTTCTTCGATCAGTTCAGCGACACGCTGAGATGTCAAAAAATGGAAAAGCGGCGGTGTTACAGCAAACCAGCATTTTTATATTTTTTATTCCTATCTTTAATGTGGAAGAATTTCACATCAAATGAATATTGAACAAATAAACCAAATAAAACCAGTTTTATTTCATTGTTTCTGTTTCTTTTTTTTAAGTAGCAAATGAATTAAATTCATTGGATTTTGTATGTAAAATTATTCTATTTGTTGGAGTAAAACTTAAAAAATAAAGAGCCTGAACTGTTTGTAAAAATCTTTTTTTTTTTTAACCAATGATAAAAAAATGTAGAGTTAGATGTTTAAAAGTTTTTATTTTGTAACTTAGCTATAAAAACAAAGAAAAGTAATAATCTATGGAGGTTACAGCCAGAAAAGTGAGTGACTTGTTAAGTTGTAATGATAAAGAAAGAAAGAAAGATAGATAGATAGATAGATAGATAGATAGATAGATAGATAGATAGATAGATAGATAGATAGATAGATAGATAGATAGACATTCAATCAATTTGACATTCTTATTTATATTTTTTTTTTTGCCATATTTTTTTATTTGAAACGTATAATTATATAGTATGACTTTCACAAGAATCTGATAATAAAATAATATCTGAATAAAAATAGGAAAAAAAATTTAGATAAATAAGTTATTCCCTATGTTAATTATTATTTTTTTTTGCTAAACTGTTAATGTGCTCATATATACACCCTATTGACTTACATACCTATTTATCTGATATACTATGTCCTTTTTTTTCTTTTTAAAGTCAGACACTTTATACCTCCGGCCATAAAAGAAATCATACTCTTACTAATAGTCGTTTAACAAGCAACATATTGCAGTTATTAGCGTCCATTTAGGAAGAAAAAGTGATTAGTGAACTTTCTGTGACCAGACTTTTGCTACTTACAGAAGTCCACTAAAACTTAATGTTCACCTCCGTCCAGAGACAGAAATATGAGCAGCGAGCCATAAAGGTTTCTGATGGAAACCTAAGCAGCCGGCACACTCAGGAAACAAATAAAACATCTTTATGAGCTGGATTTTATGATGTTAATAGGCGTACTCCCGGTCCAGCAGCCTCTAAGTGCTCCGCTCGGACAGCTCCGAGCTTCCGAGGCGACTTCAGGCTTCTGCTACCGTCTGCGGAGAGCGCACTCTCCCCCAACTTACTGTTTTCATTACGCAGAGCCCAGCACAGCACAAACTTTCTCTGCCTGTAATAAATTCTCATTAAACCGAAGCGGGTTTGCACATTACAGTGAGAGGAAACTCACTGATGCTTAATCCACCAAACAAGTCATTAAACCGATTAAAAAACTTAAAACTAGTTTTCTAATTCATTTTCTACACTATATTTAGTTTAAAGGTGGAAATTAAAGTAAAACTGTATCTGTATTCCTTTTTATTTGTTATATATAATGACATATATAAATAATTAAGCAAACATGCAGCAGTGAAACTGTTTGAAAGTCATTACAGGGATGAAGTTCAACAATTATTATGAGAAAACAAAAAAATAAAGAACTGCACGCAATATGTTAAAGATTAAAATGGCTCAATTAGGAAAAAAAATGTTGAAAAAGCGAAATTAATGTGGTTTTAAAAAAAAGGTGTAGTTTATTAGAAATCCTTATGAGAATAAAAAAAATCACATATAGTAAAAAAAAGAACAATTAATTAAAACCATGTAATTTTAATTCTTTGGAAAAGTTATATTATTGTAAAAAGTATATATTTATATTTCTTTAAATATAAATAAAATCCATAAGACTTTTTTTTAAATATTTGTTTAAAAAAAAAGTTGTACTACAATGGAAAAATGATCTAGAAATAAGTAAAAATGTCTTCAATTATGCGTATTTGCCGTTCATTTGAGTAGGTAAATGAGATAGTTTGCCAATGGAATGATTATTTTCACTCTTAGAATAAGATAATTAGATAAAATGCACTTGAAATAAGACAATGTAATTGTGTTTTCTTATTTTTAAGTGTAAATTGTCTTGTTCCAATTGGCAAAATGTCTCTTTTACCTCCTCAAACCAAGAACAAATGCAGTTATTTTAAGAAAAAATGACTTGTTTAGTTTTCGTTTTTGCCAGTGTAAACTAGGTGGTGATTGGTGAACGTTACAGAGTCCCAACAGATTTCCTAACTCTTTAAAGCCTAAAAAACAGCTTTTAAAACCTGTTTTCTGAAATCTGTAGGCCGAGACGGGAGCCGAGCTTCTCTCCTCATTTGATTCCTTCCCTGCTGAGCGCCTCGCCGTCTTTGAAGCCGCAGACGCAGGTTATCTGACCTCATCTCTTTTGTCAAACAGACAATACCGGCTTGTTGGGCCATTAGTTTCTCTTTGTTGATGCTCCTCCAGGTGTGATATCTGAGTGAAAATGCAAAGTCGACCTAAAGGATGTAAAAGCAGAGCTAAACAAAGCTTTGTGAAACCATAAACCCCCTGTGGGATGATTCACATCACTCCTCTGCAGTCAGACTGGAACCAAAAACTCAGATGATCTGATCTCTGAGTTTGAACTAAAACCACATATAAGGAGCTTAAAGGAACTAAAAGACAATCGGCGGTCTGATTCATGAGGATGTAGTACTCTGCTCCTGTGGAGGCGCCTCATTGGCTGAGGAGAGCAGAGCTGTGATTGGCCGTGACGGCTGACGAGGCAGCGCTGAGACCTGTTACGCCAGATGCCCTCCTCTCGTCCCCTGCAATGTTTGCAGCCCGCCGCACGCGATCCCTCGCTCCGCTTGGCTGCACCCTCTCATCGCATTACTTCTGCTATTCTAACTCCTCCATCAATTATGCACTAGAATAACTCGGGGCCCTGATGGAGGCAAAACATGAAAGGGGGGGGGGATCATGGGCGCGAGGGCTCGCACCGATCCCCCCCGCTCGTTCCCACCGTGCGACCTGCCAACGTACCAGCAGCTCACGCAGGGCATCGGTGGCGGCACGCACCGGCGGAGCCGCGCGCCACACCAACATCACCATCAATGTGTTAGTAGGTCAGAGATGGAAACTGGGAATTCAGCTGAGCAGCTTAAAGGAAGCACCAAGAAAACCTGCTGTGATTCTTCAGCTCATCTCATCGGAACTGGAGCTAAAACCCAAAGAAAACAAATTAAAAATAAAGTTTTTACTTTTAGATTTAGAAGAAAATCCAAAGTTTCCTTCTGATTTCTCATTTACACACTCAGCTTTTCTCAGTCAATCAAAAAGTTCCTATAGTCTTCCAGCTTCTGCATTCATGTAAAATCTTTATCTTTTTTTACAAAATCTACAACTTTAGGTGGAAATATCGTCAATAGAACATATAAACAAGTCTAAAATAGTCATTTTCAAAATGCTAATTTGTGTCACTTTGACACAAATTAGTATTTTTACAAAAACTTTAACATTGATTTAACTGATTTTTCTTTTAGTTTCAGTACCTTTAGTGGATCTTAGACACAGTATTCTAACTTCAGACAAAAGAAAAAAGCTAAAAAGGGAATAAAGTTTAAACTTGTTCAAAAATTCAACCAAATATTTTCAAAATATTTAAGAATAAAAGTACTTTAAAAGATGCAGAAGCAGCTGAGTTTAGTAAATTTTAAATTATTTTAGTTTCCAAAAAAAATTCTGCATTGAAATGAACGACTTTACATAATTTAATCTGCTGGAATAATAACAATAATATTAGCTTTGAATATTTAAACCTAACTGAAATTATAGAGCTGGGATTAAATATTTCGTATATTCATCCAAACTTTTTAAACTTCAAAACTCTTTTTGTTTGCATAAGAAAAAGTCTAAAAAGTCAAAATTTTCCAGCATTTATGTTTCAGCCCTAACTCTATTTAATTTTCTGATATTTATAAACCCTATTAACTGTTCAGTGTTTATATTTTCCAATTTTTCCATTTATAAAAAAAAAACTTTATTAAACACTGCCCTGAATTTTCCTGCTTTCATTTTTTTTTTTTTTTAAACAACATTTTACATTATAATAAACAAAGTTTTACCATAGACACTTTTTGGATCATTTCCTTGCCTCTTAACTTTGAAACTGGCCGTTCCTACATAACATTTTAAATTAAATAAAGATTTTTAGCAAAAAAGTGCAGAAAATTAATCGTTTTTATTTATATAAAATCCCTTCTAACCACAGTTGGAAAACTACATATTTTTATTTAATGGATTTTATTTTAACTGTTTTTTAAAAAATCATTTTTGCTGAAACACATGAATATAAACACTTTTTCCGTGCTTTGTCATAATTTTTATTCATAAATTTTTAAAGATTTGCTGCAAATTAAAAAAATATACATTTTACAAGATATAAAAGTAAACTAAAATGAAATTTTTGTTCAAAGACGTAATTTTATAAAGGGTTAGAAGCCTAAATGAACTTTAGCCATATAGAAACAACAGAGAACTTAAGGTTTAAATTTATGAGAAAACGTTTACATTTATTCGACGAATGAAAACTAGGAAAGTTGATTATGAAATATCCGGGTTTTAAACTTTTAGAATGGTCTGTTTTTCGTATATCTTTCAGTATTTCCTTATCAGCTTTAAAATGCTTTTTAATTTAATTGAAAAATAATAATTTACATTTAATTCTACAGAATTTGAAACCAAATTTGTGACAAAGGTACATCAATTGTTCTTTCTCAAAAGAAAAAAAATTTTCAAAAATTTTTTTTTTCTCAAAAGAAAAAAAATTTTCAAAAATTTTTTTGACTTACCAAAGTAACAAAGTATGTTTCGCATGTAAACACTTCAAATAAATAGCATTATACGTAGAAGGTTCTCGCTCGTTTCTGCTTAATTCGACTTTAACGACTTTGACCGTAACAAAAGACTCAACGGATGCCAGAGGTTTGCTTTTTCTTTTCTTTCATGGCTTTGCCGTCAGATCAGGAAAGATTAAGAACTGCTCATGTGACATCTTGGGTTTCTTAACCTAGTTTTAGTCCCTGAAACAAGATGGAGTCATATTTGGAAAATGGCTGCCGGCGCTCCTCCGCACGGCGCTGAAGAAAGGAGGGAATGAGGAGAAGAAGTAAGCCTTCGCTTTGGGAAAGGTGCAGATTCCTCAACTCTAAACTCAAGCTTTACTGTGTTAAAATAAACGTTTTATCAAAGTCTTTCATCAGCAGAATAATTCTGGGCAAGAGAGGAAAGAACGAAAAACAAAAAGAAAGAAAAAGAGTCGACCTCTGTGTTAGAGCCATGGCCGTCCTGACCTGGATTTCTCCTGGTTGCGTGTGAAGGTTTGTCCAAGATCTATCATGAGATCACAAACAGCTTTTTTAAATATTTCATGGATCCCGGAGCACAAAGTGAGCAGAAACCCAACAGGAGGAAACACATTTGACTTTCAACAGGCCACAGATCCACACAAGAGGTCCCGCAGAGTCACGCCAAGTTCAAAAAAACGACTGCCGATGAATCTGATTATCAGCCTGAAAACAGCAAGAAGTAGTTTCATACCTGAGGAATTAGGCAACACTGGGAAACCAGAACTAATAAGCACCATGGATGCTTGATCTGTGTTGTGTATTTGGGCTGTCCGAGAGCTTTGTCACCCTGAATCACCCGTGATTCATAGGAAAAGTCATGCACTCCCACATCAGCTTTCCCCGATTCCCTCCAAAAAACACAAAAACCTTCAAGTCAGCAGCCATTAAACATCAGGAAATATCGTCCCAGCGAGGAGGTCTGCATGCTTTTAGTTTCAGGCGCTGCTCCAAAGCCGCACTGACAAACACACAGTTCCAGAAAACTTTCACTCTGAAACTTGGGCCCAAACTGTCAGAATGATCACAATTTTACTGTTTAACCAATTGGTAATTGCTAACAATGTGGCCCTTACTGGCAGCCCAGTTTATTCTCATTACCTCCGTTTAACTGAAACAAAACAAGACAGCAAAGACTTTCCTGTTTGGATTTTAAAAAGTCAAAAACTGGACAAATAAGATGCCAGATTTGACTAATTTCTGTCCACAAGTTGATTCAGTGATCAGGAAAGAGAGCAGCTCTGTTCTAGATTCTTAAAAACGGTTTAAATCAGATTAATCACAATTAATCCGATTATTGAAGTAATTGTCATCCAAGTTAGTAATTGATTAATCGAGTAAAGAATGCCTTTAGCTGACAGAGCAACCCACTTAGAGCAGCATTTATATTAAAATTGTAAAAAAAAATATCCAAACATTTAGCATTTAAGACAAAAAAAAACATTTTCGTCTTTCAAAATGCTTTATCCAGAACTCCTCAAGTGGAAAACTTTTAGTTTCACCTGGTTCAATTTCATAAAAAGCCTTCTTTAAGGAACTTTTGGCTATCCGACTATTAATCGATTAATCAAAGTTAGTTGCAGCTGTAGTTTAAACGTTTTGTTTACACCCACTTGAGGAGGTTATGATATTTTTACTACTTGGCCAATCACTGCATATCGGTATTTTTGAGAATTATAGAAATAAACTGCGACAAAAAATTATAAAATCTTACATACAGTTTAGTTGAATACGTTTCAATGATTTATGTTTTGATCAGTATAAAAAAACAACCCCTAATTAAAATCAAAATAACTTATGATTATAAGGAGATCACAAAAATGTTAAATGGTCACATTCAGCGCCGTAATGCCATAGATCGCCTTTTTTGTACTAAACAAGGTTAGTACGAAATGATTACTCCCATTTACCAATTAAAACTCCATCTTGAGTAAAATACAGACAACTATTTTGAACTGTAGGTGACTGAAACACTGCGACAGACTGGCGACCTGTCCAGGTTGTACGTCGCCTCTCGCCCATAGACTACCGGAGATAGGCACCTACCCTACCACGACCCTGACAGGACTAAGCCGGAGAAGATGGACCATCGAAACATTTACAAAATCTCTCAGATGGGGTGTAAAATACACAAGTAGTTTGGTTCTAACCTCATTAACATCTCTGCCAAGTAGCACCCAATATAGAACCTTTATTTTCTGTTTTCACACTGGGTAAGAAATGCCCCCATGAAGGGTAGGAACTGACACATGGTTGGTACATCCATCCAACAGGAATATGGCTAGTACATTAGTGGCCATTCAAAATTTCCCCACTTTCCTTGATGTGGCAGGTCCCCTACAATTCCTTTTTAAACATCCATCTTTGTACTAAAATATTCTGTCATGATTTGTGAACATTAAGATCTAAAGAGAAGCTTCATCTCCTGGTCAGACCATGTTATTCATTGAAAGGGTGGAGTCTAGTAAAAAAAAAAAAAACATGTTGGGTTCATGGAGGAGAATTTGGTGGGAGTTGCAGGGGAGTGGGCTGCCATTCGGCTGACGTTTGATTGGGAGGGGCCATTTTGAATGGCTGCTACCCAAAGTGAAGCATGAATTCTATAATCACATCGGCCAAATTATACAAAAGTAGAAAACTGCTAAACTGGAATATGTCGACACCAAAACAAGCCCAGCTAACACCTCTTACCTCCAAACTCATCATAATGGTAGGTGCAAACTTACCCCCCCAAACACCAGATGTAATTTAGACGTTGGTTTTTAGGCAAAATCTGGTCAGTCCGCCATAGTCTTGGTTTAACCCAGTAATGGTTGTTGAAAATTGGGCTGTGTTTGGTTGGTGTGATTTAGTCCAATAATAGTCGTTGAAAAGACGTTGCAAACCCAATATTCAATGACTTTTTAATTATCTGAAAATTACGGCTTTTCATCTTCCACCCAAATGCAGATGTGGTTTGGATATAAATCATGTCTTTTCAACCAATTTTTGCCCGGCAGGTAAGTATTTTCAATAACATCCCGTAATAGAAATAGTCATCTGCCTGGCTGTGTGTTTCCTGGACGGGGCCGCCTTTTACAGCTGCTTTTTAGTGTCTCTGCTTCTGTCTCCTTGAACCCCAGTCGGCCTCGGCAGATGGCCGCTCACACTGAGCCTGGTTCTGCTGGAGGTTTCTTCCTGTTAAAAGGGAGTTTTTCCTCTCCACTGTCGCTACAAGTATGCTTAGTGTGAGGGATTGCCTTCTAGTCAATTGGTCGATGCAATCAACTTGTTTTCCTTAGATAGAAAACTATGAATCAATCTGACTGGATGATCTGGTTGAACTGTAAAGTGCCTTGAGATGACATGTGTTGTGAATTGGCGCTATAGAAATAAGCTCCTTTTTGTACCTGAAGTACGCTGGTACGAAAGCCGTGTTTAAATTTGCTGACGATACTTTCAATGGGCTCTATGACCAACTCCACTACTTCCTGAAATTAAGACAGCTGTGTCTGTCCATGGTTACTGAGATCAGGCGTAGAGCCCATTAACAGTTTCTCAAAGTCGGTATAAAATGTACTATATATAGCCTATGCACCTTTTTCTTCATTTAGGCACCTTCTTCTTCTCTTTTTGACTATTTGAGTAGATGTAACGGGTACATTTTTCCACTGGGACATCAATAAAGTTTATCAATAAATGAAAACTAAATCTTCCTCTAGCAGACGGATCGACTTTGCCAGATAGTATGAAACGTTTACCGGGTATAAATGCCCAACACCCCCTCAAAACCAATTTATTTTCTAAACAGCAATTATTCTTCAGGTTTTACTTCCTCTACCAGATAGATGTTATCTATTACAGCCATTTAACCAATGTTTCCTCACAGTAGGCTAGGCAGGCAATGCACCCGCTGGTAGGAATAGCTTGAACAAAATGTCTTGCAGCAGACAGGCTCCTTCTCCACCAAGAAAAGATGCGTTACAGAATGTAAGCTACACTTAAAACCACCAAGAGAAATGGTATTTATGTATCAAAGGGCTCAGTTTCGTTGGCTTATAAAAAAAAGGTACTAAAAGGCGTAAAAGGGCGCGTTTGTGATGCAGTAATATGGACATGATCTCGATGTATTCATGTCTTTCTATATGGGTAACAGAGCAATGAGGACACCTTCCTGATGCCTTGAAATTGTCCTTATTGGTCATTAACATGTGGGAACACCTTCATGCACCAAGAAGGTCCAAACAGTCTAAGATCAAGTTTTAGATTGGATTAAGAGGGGATTAAAAATGAGTTCTTTGAATGCATGAGCCCCCAGCCGCCTATCTTTGATGCTTAGTGATGCCCTGCAAACAGCATCAGCTGTGGCCGGTCTGTTAGCAGCTTAGAGGCTCTTTAGGACCTTTTTGGAAGCACTTTTCAGAAGCTTTCCTGCGGTCATTAGGAGCTAAGGCTGATTAATGTGAATGGTCAGGCAGGGCTTGGCTTTCTGAGTGAGGAACAGAGAGGGGTGAAGGGTCCCACAGGAAGTGTTTTGTGTCTCCACACAAAGGGAAGACTGACCTCTTAAGCCCCTTAGAGCCTCTTTGCTAATACCCTCACCGGTGCCTACAAAGACACAGGGGATGCCATTTCACCACTTGCATTTAGCAGAGTACACACACACAAAAAAAGCCCCCACTAAGATTAAAAAACGGTAGAAAAAAGTGAAGCTCTGTGCAGCGGGGTGAGACTGGCAGAGATTAGACCTAAAGAAGCCAAACTGTTTCACATCTGGGCACAATGGGTCCCATCCAGGCATTGTTTACTGAATTCAAACACTTTTCCAGCTCGCTGTTGCATCCTCTTGATGCATTGTAGCAAATCTAACTCAAATGTGTCTGCGGAAACTTCGAATAAAAGCTCAACTGATCCAGTTGAGTGGGGTGGTTTTTAATTTTTAGGCATAAATGAAACAAACTAAAACATATTTCTCTAAGTGTCCACTCTAGGAAAATGTGGTTGTATGGCTTTGATTAAAAAAAATGAGTAGGAGGTTACTTAGAGCTATTTTGGTTCGATCAGATTTTATGAGTTAGCTGTTCCAAAGTAGGACCCAAACCACAATCTATGGGACCAAGGGGAAATATAAAGTCTTGAGAGAATACGTAATATGATACGATAATATATCTTTATCTCTTCCATCAAAACAAGTTAATAATACAGGCAAACAGACCAAACGCCT
>NW_015150953.1:552501-555840 GCF_000732505.1 Cyprinodon variegatus
TATCCCACCTCATAGTCTTCATCGCCTTCCTTTTAGGCAGTTTTTGGAAAATAAACCAATTTTCAATAAGAATAAATCTAAAAACGTCATAAAAGTGATTTTAAAAAAAAGCAATAAAACAAAAGCCAATAAATGTTTAGGTTGTTAATGTAGTGCCACTGCCGTGCCACAACATGAGGGGAAGCTAACTGAGGCAATAAAAGCTGCCATTCTTATTAGTAGTCAGTAGTTTCTGTCAATCACTCCCTGGTAGCCTGGGGCCCTTTGCCTTATTAGTCATGAAGGGTGTGTGGAGGTCGGGGGGGTGTGGGGGGGTCGCACACAGCTCTCTTCTACGGGGAGGGGGGTGTTGGTGTCCCCCTGTGACGACTGCCTCCCTCCTTCCTCTGTGGCAGAAAGCGGAGTGTGAAATTCACAGCTTACCTGACCAGAAACCCGACTCTCTGAGTGGATTATGTCAGGTAAAACTGATCAGCAACACGAGGGGGAGGGGCATGACAACAGAATGTGGCAGCCTGCTTTTCTGATTTTTTTTTTCCATTTTCCAGAGGTGCTGCGAGGAGGTTTAATGCTGCGGGCTTCTGTAATGAAATGGAAGATAAGACGCCTCTCTGAGTCTGTTTATTGATAGTTTGCGAAGCCCCCAGAGCAGGAAATCACATTCACTGCACTCTCTTTGATGCCTCTGGAGATTGACACTTCCTGCGGGTGGAAACATGGATTCTGACCCCACCTCAGGACTCCTCAGCGTGAATGCCTCGGGTTACAGTCTCCCCATGAGATGCAGAGCCATCCTGTAGTTTTCTCATTGCTAATGCTGACACAGACGTTGCTGTTTTCCTTCCTTATATAAAACTTTAAAAAGCATAATAAGCATTAATATTTACCTGGTAAATACTTTAAAGAGCCCTGATTTGCTTTGCTTACAGCTGCAGGTCTTTAGGTACGTCTCTACCAGCTTTAAACATTCAGACACTGAATTTTTTTTTATTTCTTCTTTTCAAAATACCTCCTGCTCAGTCAGATTAGATTGAGACTCTCTGATATCACAGATTTAGGTCCAGACTTTGACTAGACCAATAAATTACATAAATATGGGATATGAACTTATCAATGGCAACTCTCTCTAGAAGGCAAAACTCTGCCTTAGCCTGAAACCATTTCTGCACTGGAAAAAAAATCAAAATCTAGAGAAGTTATTTTTTCTTAAAATAAGTGCTTTTGTTCTTGCATTGAGGTGGTAAAAGAAACATTTGCCAATGGAACAAGATAATTTACACTTAAAATAAGAAAACACAATTGCATTGTCTTATTTCAAGTACATTTTATATAATTATCTTATTATAAGAGTAAAAATACTCATTCCTTTTGGCAAACTATCTCATTTACCTACTGAAATTAAGGGTAAATACATTCATTTAAGACATTTTTACTTATTTCTAGATTGTTTTTCCAGTGAGTAGCTCCTTCTCTAAAAATGAATCTAAAAATAAGTTCAACTTTCTTAAAAATATATATATATATATATATATATATATATATATATATATGCCTTTGATTTTAGCTGGTAAATAAAAATTTCTGCTAGTGTTTCTCAATTTAAAATAACATTAATGTTATTAATGTTCACATAATGAAGCTTTTTTATTTATCTTAAACCTAAAATAAAGTGAAAATCCACTTATTTTATTCATTAAAAGATGAACTAAGATTTAATTTTTCTTTTAGTGTAGCTTATTTCTATCCATGATCGACTTGATTTCGCTACACAGATTTTCTCTCCAGCTCCCACATTAGCATGATGCAGCCACCACCATGTTTCACTGTAGGGACGTTGTGTTTAGGATAATGTGAGGTGTTCGGTTTTTCCATGTCAGACTGCGATATTTGAGATTTGGAGGTTTTTGGCTTTTACTGCTCTTTGTTCAATAAAACACTGATGTTTCTATGTAACCCCCAGTTTAGCAAGTCTAAATGGTTTAGGGAAGCTTTTGTCTGGCAGCCATGCAGTCCTGAATTCTAATCTACTTGGAGTTTGCATGTTCTTCCAGCGCATTCATGGGTCTTCTACAGGTTCTCCAGGTTCTTACAGTCCAAAGGTGTCTGTTTGCATGTTTGTTTTTGTTCTATGTGTCTCTATGTTGTTCTGTGATGAACAAACAACCTGTCCAGGATGCAAATGTCTCAATTTAATACCAGCTGCAGACCAACACCAGCCTGCAGCAGCCCACTAAAGACAAGCAGCTGTGAACGGAGAGAGGATGGATGAGGTGTTTGGGTAGCAAATTTAGATAAAGTCTCCAGCTTTTTGAGTCTCTAGTTTTATGGTTATAACATATTATGTTTCTTTTCTAGATTTTTCTCAATACTTCTTTTTTCCTCATCAACCCTGCATCTAAATCTGACTCCTCTTCCTCTGCTGCCGTCTTTCTCTTCTCAGATTAATCTGAGTATATGTTCCATAAGTGATGGACGCATGCATGCTCAGAATGAAGTTCAGCCCGGATGGAATCTCATTATAGCAGAGCAGCAATGATTCAGGACTTTGCTCTTCTTGTTTTCTAAAATCCTCTGAGCTAAATCACTGATGTTTAATGGAGCGCCTTCTTCCACATCACTGCATGTATATCCAAACAAAACTGGGGATCTCTGCAGCTCCTCCACAGTAAACAGGCTCCTCTCCGCTGCTCCTGCACCCCTCTGCTGTTTTCCATTATCGTTTGTTCACTAATGATCAATAAGGAACCTTGTAGAACCAAGTATTGTTAGCAAAGATTTAAAAAGAAACCAAAATTAAAAGGAAAGCAAACTGCAAACAACTAACCAAGTCTTACAATCTCAGAGCTCACCTGTTTTACCCCATTTACACTACCCTTGAAAAACCGATCCATGCCGAGAACGGGCCGAGCTCGGACCAGTTAACCAGGCCGAGCTTGGTTCTGATGACCGTTTACACATCACGCTATCTCGGTTCCTCGACTCCTCGCCTCCTAGTGACGATCTGCAGTATCACTGCAGAAATCAAGCAGTTGGTGGTGGTAATGAACCAAAAGTTGTTTGCCAACCGCCATAAAACACAAGAAGAAGAAGACGAAGAAGGAGGGAATCATGCAAATCAAAATGTTGCGTGGAAAAGATTTCCATTGTTGTTTATAGTTGTTCTTCTTCTTCTGTTTTGTGTTGGTTGGCAAGCAACTTCCGGAGGGGCATTACCGCCAACTACTGCAATGGAGTGTGAATCGGGATGTGCAGCCAGACGGAGATGACGCGTTCTGCTCATGCGCTCTTGTTATCAGAGAACCGAGCCAGGGAAAAACCGAGCCGAGCCCACCTCTGGAA
>NW_015150953.1:556965-560121 GCF_000732505.1 Cyprinodon variegatus
TATTTTTGCTTTGGCACCACAGCGCCACTTACAGGCCTGGCATACATTTTGCAGCGTTTTCATGCATTCGTGTGGACGCTCACATTTATTTTACGTCTCCGTCTTTACGGCAAACGTTTTGGAAAATATCAGCGTTTGGTGTTCGTTTTGACTTCGTGTGGACGGGGCCTGAGAATTGCATAAATGACAGAAATGGGTTAAATATTCCTCCATAAATTCCGTATAACTTCAAAAAACACTCCTGTAAATTTACACAATTAGGAAAACAAACACTCATCTAAATGAAGTGAAACAATTAAACCAAAAGCCAGTCCGTCCAAATCTAAGGAGATTTCTTATATAAGTATGAATTATAGTTTAACTTCTGCCTATTTTTGATGAGCAACCAACACAAAAAACACAAAAATCTTTGCATTATTTCATCCCTGGCTGCAGTTATTACACTTTTAAAGTACTTTGGCTAAATACTTTTCATAGATTTCATATAAAGTGGGAAAACTTCTCTGCCATTAGACATGCAAACTCTGACTGCCACCACTCCTCCCTCTCTCTGCCTGAAAGGCGGCCATGGGCCGCTGACTACGAGCCAAACAATAGCGGGCTTTCAGCCCGTCACGTTGGCGTTGTGAGAAGGATCGTGGTCCTGAGACCCAGTCAATATTTGGACCTGCTCCCTTCATTTATTTTTTTTTCTTCCTTTTTTGAGCCCGTTTCTTAATCCAAGCGGAACCGAGCGGCAGGGAGCCGGGAAAGGCTGAGAGGGAAAAGCGAGGGTAAACACTGGGAACAATGCAAATGGGGCTACTCACAATGCCACAGGGAAACTATCACAACATCGGCTCACAATCCGGTGCGAAAATGGAGCATTGTGTCTTAGAGTGGAGATTAAAAAGAGCAGTAAAGGGAGCAGAGGTCAATCTGGGAAAGATATGGATCATCTTAAAGGACCTTTTAGGTGAAAACTTAAAACCAAACATGAAAACAGGAACCTGAGGAGGTTCCTTAATTGTCCTAAGGAGAAATATGCTGCATCTGCTACGGTGAGCTTTGGTTGGGAATTATCAGGGATTAAAGGAGACCCCTGGGGTGACGCCGCTCTCCCTGAATGCAGGAATCTCTCTCCCCAGCTGTCAGGTCCTTAGTCCCACCCAATGGGGTTCTTTGATGACGGAGGAGGTATCAGTTTCCATGGCTTCTCAGACACAAACAGCCAGTGAGATTAGGGAAGGAACTCGGCCCCGATTCTCCGCTGATCCCGCCTATCAGCAACAAATAAACACCTTGGGCAACAGGCAGCGGGCTGCATGCGAACCATATGGACCCGGGTGGGCTCTAATGAAGCAGCTAAAGAGCTGGTGAGCAGGGAATTCACTAATGGCTGCTTGTCAGAGCAGCAGTAAATACCCAACTCTTACACTTTATTCCGTCATTTGATTACTAACACAGCCGGTGCCGCTGACAGGGAACATATGGAGCTCATTTTACTTTCCACCAGGAAAAAGCTACAGTTTGTGTTTTTCCTGGTTTGGATTTTGCGGGATACTTTCTGTCTGGTGCTACTTTCCTGTTGAGCTTATTTAGAGGTAGAATTGTTGTTCATCACACGACTTTTAGTATCAACATCCAGATTAAAGGCAAATCAATTCACCTAGATTGAGATTAGCTGCTTTCTTGACTTCTCAACAGCGTTAATCCCCCAAAAAAGTTTTAAAGTTGGAGCCCAGAAAAAAAAGTTCAGTAGCGTTTGTCAATGTTGTCTCATTTCTCTGGAAAAAATTGAAATCTAGATAAGCAATTTTTTCTTTAAATAAGTACATTTGTTCTTGAATTGAGGAGGTAAAACAGACATTTTGCCAAAGGAAAAAGACAATTTACATTTAAAATAAGAAAACTTAATTGCATTGTCTTATTTCAAGTGCATTTTATCTAATTATCTTATTTTAAGAATAAATGACTTATCTAGATTTAGATTTTCTTCCAGTTTATTCCATCCAATGCATTAAAACACCATCCATACTGGCAATAATAGTTACTGAAGCTAATGAAGTCAAATTCAAACTGGTTATCATGCTACAGTGAGCTTCTGTTAATAATGAAAGTTGTTTTTTTTCTGAAAGTTATCAACACTGCAGGTTAGTTTTAAATTTTCCCGCCTAATTTTATTTTATTTTGGTAAAAACCAGCTCTGAACAACAATAACCTTCTTCGTTTCTGAACCAGCTATTATTGTTCTGGTTTGCTCTGCTGCTGAGACCATTTGAAGAGTTACACAACGGTTAAGTCCACCGCAGAACATGACTCATAAACTCCAGTACGGGTTTATAAACAAAAGCTGAACTTCTGTAACCGAGTTTCTAAAATCTGAAATAAGATTTCACCAACAGGATTCAAGAATGTTTATAAACACCAACAGAATTAAGCAAAGCCGGCAGAATGACCAGACATAAATGAATAAATAAAGGACCAATGAATTACTAATGTACAAACACAAGCAGCAGTGGTTTATAAACACCAAAAGGGTTTATAAACACAAGCAGGGGTACCTAATATTAATAAGATGTATAGACACAAGTAAAAATTATCACTTATATCAATACCTGCTAAATTTATATAACCAACAGTTTTTAAAGACACAAGCAGAACTTATAAGCACCAGCTGTATTTATAAACATCAAAAGTCTTTATTGACACAAGCAGAACTACTTAACATCAAAGAAATGTAAAGACACAAGCAAAACGTATGAGCATTAACTGGATTAAAAATTCATTAGGATTCATCCCTACTAGCCTAATTTATAAACAATGACCGATTTCATCAATATAAACTGAGTTTATAAACACTGACTGTATTTAGAGGCAGCAACAGGACTGGCAAACCTGAGTTAAGAGGTATGGATAGCATCAGAACTTGTTAGGAACTGCATTTATAAACACTAACTGATTTAGATTAGATGTTTAAATTAGATTCAACTTTATTGTCGTTGCACAGGTACAGGTACAAGGCAACGAAATGCAGTTTAGGTCTAACCAGAAGTGCAATAGCAGGAGGTGAAGGATGAATAGTGGTTCTATAAATACAGAACATGGGTTCTACTGAATAAGTATAGAGATGAACACCATTATAAACAGAATCTTACTAATAGATGAATATAATAT
>NW_015150953.1:561876-566532 GCF_000732505.1 Cyprinodon variegatus
CACAGCCAGGTATCGGTGCCAAAAAATGGCATCAGCGCAACACTAAAATTAACCAAGTACTACAACAACGCATGAATAAAACCACCTTCAACTGCTAAATTTATTCCAGATCCAAGAGGGAATCGATACAGTTTTACTGAAGTTAAAATATATTTCATACAACTTTTTAGTTTTTACAAATGTATACAAAGAAAGGAGGACCTAAACTAATTTTAAAGGGATTAAGCATTGAATGAATATTGGGGTTTGGATTGACGAAGGACAAGCTGCTGATCAAAAGTCAAGGAGACATCAGTCCATCTGTAATTTTGTTTGAACAACAAAACAGGCTCAGATTAAACTGTTTTACCAACCATTTCCAAGTTTTTCATAAATCTTTTGAATTTACATGAACATTTCCAGACTTAATTTGTTCGGAGTAACTTTCTGCTCAGTGTAAACTCCTCGCTCTCATGTTATCACAGTAAGTGACCACAGACAGAACTGCTATAACTGATAGAGACACAGCTTCTCACTCCAAATTTGTTCCCATCCGCGTCTCATCAGCAACCAGCAGCAGCAGCGCGGGGAATGCTCCCTCTCTCCCACACATCAAAGCTTTGCAAACGAGGGCTCATGTTTATCTAAATTACAGAAGGAATCCTTTCAGCTTCTTTAATACAATAGGGTGGGGGCATGAAAATGTCAATGCATTTCCATTTTTCACGACTCAGTTCCTATTTCAATTCCAGAGCTCCTGTAGGGGGATTTCATGAATGGCTGAGTGTGGACTGCAGCTCCGGATGCCGGTTCTCCTTCACTACAGAGCTGGAGACGAGGGGCGGGAGGGTAAAGAAGCTCATCTGGAAAAGACCGCAGCAGGTTCCTACACAGACTATGGTTACATTAAACAGTGGGGGTCCTGGGGGCCCGTGGAATACTGTGAGGTTCTGCTGCAGGTCAGAGGGGCCCTCATACTTTACATCATACAGGTTTAAAGTCATGAATGAGAAAGAGAGAAAGTCATTTAGAGTTACTCATTTATTTGGACTCCATTCTAAAAGGGACAAAACCCAGGCGGGGTGCCGCGCCGGGGCCGTCACCGGGGCCCCTGCGACCGGTGCTGCTGCCCCGTTTTTGACCCTGACAACGATGCCCCCTCTGCGCTGCTAAACCCGCACCTCGCCTGGTTACTGCTGAGTGTGTGACCCCGGCATGTGTGAAACTCTCACAGGGCCGTGGAGCCCGCTGGGACTTGGCTGCTCCTGCAGGACTTCCCCGCCTCTTTTTGGTCCCCCCAGCAAGAGCCAAGAGGAGGGGAGGGGGGGGGACACATTTGGACGTGAGAGCATGGCAACCGGGAGACAAAACTTGGAAGCTGGGAAGTGTTTCAAGGCCAGAAAAAGCAGACGCCCTGGGAGCCGCACTTTCAGACCTCAGATCAACATCTATGAGTGCAACACGCTCTACGCGACGGCGTCCTCGTCACGGAGACGCCCGGCAGCCTTGGTGGCTGTCTGGACTCTGACAGCCAACAAACAGGTTTGTTATCCTGGAGCAAAAAAAAAAAAAAGCTGACGTGACACCAAACTTCTGCAGGAGAGACAGAAACAGACTGAAGCAGGCTCTCACAGTCGCAGTGTTTTTGGTGAAACGCCAAACATGAGGCATTGACTCATGATGGGAGGCGCCCTGCAAGCACACAGGACCAGAAATGTCACTTAAATAAACATCGCAGAGCTTTTAGGCAACAAACCGAGAGAAAAACACTCAAACTGAAGCAGAAACAATACAGTAAAATCCTAATAAACTCAGACTCTTCCACAGACGGACGACTCATCTCCACTTATTAAGGAGCAGCTTTTCAACTAAAACACATCCCAGCGTAAAAGTCTGTGGTTCAGATCGAACTATGACACCAGAATCTACCAAACAAGCAGCAATAGGTGACTGCTGGTCCTCCCAGAGACTCAGCTGTAATGTCAAACTGCTGCAACGCATCAACTGTCAAACATCTTTTTTTAAATCACTGAATCATCAAAAACCTTCAATCAGCTCCAGTAAAAATTAAAAAAACACTAAAAATGGTCAAATCTGGTCTAAACTAATTTTCAGATTACAGATTCTTTAGAAACTCAACTTCCAATATTTTAAACACAAACTTTTTCCTTTTTTTTCCTGCTTTTAAGGCAAAATAGTCTAAAAAAAGTGCAATAAACAGACTTTTTAAACCTGAACTAAACTGTAACACAAAATTACGCATCATACAAAAGACAATTTATGATGCGAAAAGGGTTTGATATATAAATGAAAGCATAGAAATTCTGAATTAAATAAAAAAATAATAATAATTTCTATCTTTACAACATTTTACACCTTATAAATCTTCTAGGTGTAAAATCTACGCTCTTAAATGGGTTTAAAAATGATCAGATCAGCTCTCCTGTAACTACGAATGTTTCATCTGATCAGTTTAACTTTAGTCCTGAGTCTTTAAAATAAAGCTGATGAAATTTCTGATCTTTTTGGGCATTTAGAAAACTTTACTGGTCAGTTTTAGACAGATTTAGTCCAGATTTCAGATGAACCGATGAGGAAAAGATCCATATCAGACGATTTTCTTCTGATGACAGGTGATCGACAGGCAAACCTTTTTACAAAATTCTTATTAGATAAAAACTATTATCAGAATAGAAAAGCATGACGATCAGAATTTGCTGTAATATTTTGGATTTAATTATATAATTTTCTGTTGGATTACAAGCTGCTACTTCTATCATAGACGCTGCAGTCCATGTTTTCTCTCCTGTGCATAACTCCTCAGGAAAAAAATGTAAATTTGTGAAACTATAAGCTTGGAGATTAGAATAAAACAACAAAAACTTCCTTGTTGCACCGTGATATGAATGATTCAGTGGTTTTCAGCTGGAAATATCTCCGTTCATCCTTTTCCTAACAGAAATTAAACCTTAACTGATCGGAACTGGACTCTTTCAAACACAAAGCAGGTCAGGTTTGACTTGTTAAGGTTCCTGCATAACATCATCCAGGAAGGTTTTCAGCTGTTTGGAAACACTTGCTTTCACATGGTTTTTATAAACAAACGTGCTTTTGGTGCAGATTCATTTGGTCCAGGTTTGACCTGCTTTTGACAGCTGCTTAAATCCAAAGTGGATCTAGAGCCCAAAAAAAAAAAAAACAGCAACAGAAAAATATAATATTTGCAAAAACTCTACTTTTTTTTATTTTTACGCACAGAACAGAAGTTAATCCAGTTTCCTCTGATAAAGAGTTTAAAATAAAGACTTAATTTGCCCTATTTTTATTATTAAATAAAAGTTTTTGTTATGATGAAGTGTGCTTTATTAGACTCTGTAATTACAACATTATATTGCAGCACTGCTTCAAACAGTCCAAGTGTTTCCATTTCCAAGCTTTTCCTCATTTATTTTCATCCAAATGCTTAAAAACTATAAACTCGGTCTATTTTGTGTTTCTCTGTTTATATAAACCGTTTTCTGGCTCATCAACAGCATTTTAAAGAATGAAAGGAGAGAGAAAAACTTCACTCCAGGTTTGACACTTTAGTGCAAAAACTGATCTGATGTTTTGGTTTATAAATAAAGGACGCAGATATTTGAAAATCTGTTTTTTTTTTAAAGAATCTGTAATCTGTGAATGAATCCAGTCCAGGTTGGAGCAGCTGCGGGTTTCTAACCGGAGCTGATCAAAGTTGTGGCAGAGTCCGGATCAGCCTTCAGTGGAAGTTCAGCGCGGCGCGGCGCAGCGGGACGCGCTGCAGAACCGCCGGCGGTTCGGGACGCTTACCTGGGATTGGTCCGGTTCCAGAAGACAGCGTAGCGGTCCGACACCACCTTGGACGCCGGATCCTGGCCGAACACACACATCCCAATAATGAGGATGAGGAACAGGATCATTTCCACCTGCGGCATGTCTGCGCTGAGCTCCGGTTCTGGTTCTGGTTCCGCCTTTTCCCTGCGTCAATCTGACTTTAAATGTGTATTTTGTTGCGTTAAAGCTGCAGATCTCAGATCAGTTCCTGCTGGTTGAACTCCGGGGCGCACATGGAGCGCCGCGGCTCTCCGTGTCTCTGCGGAGGCTTCAAACTGACGGAAAGCAGCGGAGGATCAGCTTTTTCTCCGGATCCGGGCTGAACTCGGAGCCGCTCCTGTCCTGTTTGACACGCAGAGTGAAGCGAAGCAGAAAAATGACGCGCAGTGTCTCCTGTGGGGGTGTGTGCGCCAGGAGCGCAAAGGACGCGGCTGCTCTGTGCGTCTAATTGAAGGAGAACCAAGTGAGGAGCGCTGTGGCTCCTGCTGCCATGCTCTCTCCCGGACCAACCCCCTCCTCTCTCTCTCTCTCTCTCCCTCACCCTCCCTCCCCCTGTGCCAGCCGCCGCACGCTGGAAAAAATGTCCCCCCCTCAGCTCCAGCTTCTACGGAAGAGGAGTAGGACCACTGGAAAAAAAAAAAAGTTAACTGATTTTTTAATTTTATTTCAGTTTTTTTATTTTCAGTTTAATATGGATCTCATAATTCTGACTTTTTTTCTTAGAATTCTGACTTTAATCTCAGAATTCTTATTTTTTCTCATAATTCTGACTTTAATCTCATAATTCTGACTTTAATCTCATAATTCTGACTTTAATCTCATAAT
>NW_015150953.1:568718-570564 GCF_000732505.1 Cyprinodon variegatus
TTAGTTTGTGCCTTCAAGTCGTTGCCCATAGGAAGACGTTACTTGGATATAACCTAACGGAATATCTTCAGAACGGCTCCAAATGACACAAAACTCATATGGGTGAGTAGAACATGATGTAATAATGTAAAATCAAGGGCCCAATGTAAAAAAAAAAATGGTGTTCTCCTTTAAGCACTAGATGCAGTTTTCAGATTCTGAAAGGTTCATCTCTGCCATCGACAGAACCATTTCTACCCAACTCCAACTGAATAAAACGTGTCTGCAGGTTTTCTGCGTAGCAACTTTATTAAATCTGTTTAACGGATAGAGTAGTTTTCTATTTTTAATGGGAAAAAACATTGAATATTTATGGTAAATGAAAAGAATCTCTTAATTTTCAAATTCACGATGGACACATTTCAAAACGCCCTTCATTTTATATATTATTTTATTACATAATTATTATGTTTCTATGGCTCCAACAAGCTGCACATGACTTTCCTGCTCAGTTTTAGACAGATTTACTCCAGAGTTTAGATGAACCAATGAGGAAAAGATCCATATTAGACAATTTTCTTCTGATCGGCTATGACAGGTGATCGACAGGCAAACCTTTTTTTCTTTATCTTTTAACAGAATTCATATGAGAAACTATTATCAGAATATAAAAGACATTAAATATTAATGGTAAATGAAAAGAATCTCTTAATTTTCAAATTCACGATGGACAGATTTCAAAAATACCCTTCATTTTATATATTATTTTATTACATAATTATGTTTCTATGGCTCTAACAAGCTGCACATGGAATCAAACTATTATATCAAACCCTGTCAGATATGAGGAAATTAACCATACATATTTCTTCCAAATGTTGCAGTTTTTATGCTTTTCAGTTAATATTTTTAAGCAAACTACAAAAAAAACCTAATTGAAATTGAAGATATGAGGTTTTTTTTGCAACACTGCAATGATATTCAAATATAAACAGCTTAGGTCCTGCTGGAAGGAGACGGGTTCTGGTGTAAAATGAGAGGAAGAAGGTATTAATATAAAACAAACAAACTAGATTATAGTTGGAAAAGAGGATTCAGCATAAAAGAAATTTTTTTTTCTAAATGTCTGATTAAACTAAATTGGATTTTTGACCATAATGCCTACTTTTATAATTGGAGGAACAAGGAAAGCACAGAATCACTGTCCCATGTGAAGTACGGTGGTGGCTGCATCATGTAAAGGGGGTCTTTTTCTGTAGGAAGGACCGGTTCATTTTATAATGCACCTGGCTTCATAATGGCAACGAGAGTTATGTAGAAATATGGACTTCTTTAGGCTTTTTTAGCTTCTTGATATTCTGCTTCAAGTTTTAAAACATTTTTTTAAAAGTTATTTTTTATATATTTTGTTTTTTATTTTTTATTTCAACTTAAACTAAGATATTAAAGAAATTTAGAAAATATCTCCTTGGGAAAATGAAAGAAATTAATATTATTTGCTGAACCAAAAGAAGGCTATCTTGTTTTGGGGGTTATGCTTTATAGGGCCATAGGGGGCGCCACTTGCTACGCAATAGAAAGAGAAAAGTTGGTCATTTCAACTTATTTTCATGTCAGAACTTTGTATTTTTTCCGGGTTTAAATTGGACTCATCTGCTGACATTTGCTCCCACTTTGATGATATGCTAGATTTTGCACAAAAAGAGCTTAAGAGGCAGAAACCACAAATTGAATTTATGAAGTCAAACGTAGTCTGTGTGCAAAAGGCCATTTGAGACAAACAATCATACCTGATACAGATGTTTGAGATCGGCCTGTTTTTCCAGTGTAGTCCTGTATCTCTGCTTCTGTCTCCTTGAACCCCAGT
>NW_015150953.1:572781-573921 GCF_000732505.1 Cyprinodon variegatus
GATCTGATTGTTCCTTATGTTCCTAACAGAGCACTTTGCTCTCAATCTGCAGGTTTGCTAGTGGTTCCTAGAATTTCTAAAAGTAGAATGGGAGGCAGATCTTTTAGTTATCAGGCTCCTCTACTTCGGAACCAACTAATAGGTAGAGCAGCTCAAGTTATGCTGATCTATCTCTATACTTATGCTGCTATAGGCTTAGACTGCTGGAGGACATAGGGACCCGTTTTTCATAATTCTGCTTCACTCTATCTCTATTTTTGCATTATTTGTGAGTTAAAACCACAACTTTATGTTCTCTCTGCTTTTTTCTCATCAGAGTATATTCATCTGGTTTGGTTCTGTTTGGCTGTGACACCAACTGGTAGGAAATATCAGCTGGGCTGCTGCCATCAACACATTCGGTTATAGATGGCAGAGTTCTGCCTGTTTTTGAGTGTATTGTCCTATTTCTGTCATAGCCAAATCTATGGACTCAGCTTTCCCTGTGACTTCGCATTCACTCTCTTTCATCCCGTCTGACGAGAACTGCCTAAGAGCCTGTCTCCTTAACTGCATCTGTTGTCCTAGACAGAGTCACCTGTGGAGCCATTTAACTGTTAAAGTTTCAAAAGTATTTCTGGATCCTTGCTTCTATTTCCTTTTGTCTGTAGCCCCATTTACACTAATCTTTTGTAACCATGACGAAAACAGTAACCGATATAACTGTTGAGTATAAATGGAACACAACTGAACTGGACCGTGTCAGACAGAACTGAACCGGGCTAAACCTAGTACTGCTCCACCAGTAGGGCTTGGCACGGTTCAGTTGTGGCTCGGTTCTCTGATAACAAAGAGCACACCAATAGAGAGCGTCACCACCTATTTATAGTCAGCTGACTCATTTTGCAGGATTTGACGGCATGTCCAGCTTTGCAAGTCACAGATTTCTTCACCTGTTCACAAAAGAAACTTATTCTAAGCCTATCAACAATAAATGGCATCAAAAGAGTGTGGTGCGACCTGGGATGATGTTGAGACTGAGGCTCTCATCGAAATCTGGGCAGAGGATGCTAACTAGGTAACCTGACTCCTTCCGTTGAAGTAATTTTGGGAAGGGGCGAAAATACTGGTTAGCTGATTGGCCTATGTTGGTGATAGACG
>NW_015150953.1:577361-578674 GCF_000732505.1 Cyprinodon variegatus
ATGTTCAAACAGCTTT
Organism: Cyprinodon variegatus; assembly: GCF_000732505.1. Taxonomy (NCBI): domain Eukaryota; kingdom Metazoa; phylum Chordata; class Actinopteri; order Cyprinodontiformes; family Cyprinodontidae; genus Cyprinodon; species Cyprinodon variegatus. The sequence continues at coordinate 577,378 of NW_015150953.1, forward strand.
GTACAGTAAGGTTACCTACTGACACATAAATGTCCCCGTCCTTCAAGTAGGATTTAAACCAGTGCAGTGCTGGAACAGAAAGGCTGACTCAGTCTTCCAGGTGCTCCAATAAACGATATGCAGTGTCGAACGCTGCACTAAGGTCCAGTAATACCAGCACTGAGGTTCTACGGATGTGTTTTAGGATGTGAGCAGAGTCCCCACCTCATCCTAACAGAAATATAAACAGATCTGAACCATTAACGATCTAAAGGCCCCCGCTGTCATCATAGCCGCTTGATTCACCATCCACAGCAGGATCCATCACAGGCTAAAGGTCACTAGAGTAAAACGCAGGGACAGAAATCCTGCATGAGGAGGAATCCCTTTATTTGTATTTAAGCGCTGATATCATTAAATTAATCTCTTTAATAGTACCAACCTGACCGCACGGTTAAGGGCTAAAAAATCTGCAAAAGCAACAAATCCTTGATATAAAGGAATTCCAGAACATGTCATAAAATAATTTCTAACAATTTTAGGCTCCAATAAATCCCTTTGAGAACAATTATCCATGATTTTAAGAAGCATGGGACAGAGATGGAGAGGCTTTTAGAATCAATCTAATTTCTATAATACTGCACTATAACCACAATAACTCCTTTAACAACCACTGTGCAACTATATTAGAGTTTTTTATTTACTGACTGTGCAATATTCTGTGCAATATGCTGACTGTGCAATATATGTGAATATAATAGCCACTACCTCACCGTTGTTCCTTACCTACTACACTTTAATGTAAAAGTCAATCCACCTGTATATAAGCCATCCTGATTGTGCATATGACACCTCAAATCTCTATGTTACTCCCTTGTATTTTTTTTCTTATTTTTATTTTTTAAATTTATTTTTATTTTATTTTTATTCATTTTATTCCTAATGCATCTTTTCCTCCTTGTTTGCACCTTCTTTAAGTACTATTCAGAGGTGGAAAGAGTGCTTAAAAATTGTAATTGAGTAAAAGTATCTTTACTTTGCCTAAGTTTTACTCAGAGTAAAAGTAAAATTACCCATCTCAAAATTTACTCAAGTAAAAGTACAAAAGTACTTCATTTAAAATTTAATTTGAGTAAAAGTTACTTAGTTACTTTGAGTTATTTAATGCAAAAAAGGTTGAGTCATGAATCGAATTGACCACAAGGTGTTTTAATCGATTTCAAGGCGTATTTCCGTGGACATCCACTATGGAGGATAAAAAGTGCCAAAATTAAATAAATGAATACAGCTTTAAATAAATAATTAAATGTGTCAATAA
>NW_015150953.1:579742-582002 GCF_000732505.1 Cyprinodon variegatus
GATTATTATTTACACCCCTACCCTCTGCCTGACCAAGGATCATCGGAACTCGGCTGGAGTTTTTCTCTGGGACTTCCTGACCAGTGACAGCAACATTAGCGCTGCTGTCAACCGGCTCAAACCAAACCTTGTGGTTCTTCCCAGACTGAGGACTAGGAGAAGGTTACTGGCCATTACGCTTGTGATTGATGCACATCGTAAAGCTAACCTGGTAACTAATCTTCTGTCTCCGTTTCCAGAGGTTCCTGCCCTAGTCGCTGACACCACCCACATCAGTTTCGTTTAAATAAACCGTGTTAAGCTTTCACACTGGTTGTCTGGTTTGAATTCTGGGTCCATCTGTTCTAATCATTACATGCAGTTGACTTTGGATGGCATAAAAACCACCCAAACCATTATCTGAGGCAAGACTTTAAATGTTCAGTTCAGTTTATTTTCTCAGACGCCTAAGGCAGAGAAAACAAACAAATCCAAAATGTTCACAATGTCTGAGTCTGAAAAGGAATGAGTAGAATCCACAGCTCATTTCACCCAACCCAGATACATCATAGACAAAACTAGAATCTGAACAAGAATAGAATATTTCCTAAGGCACTAGACTTTAGTTTTTTACAATATATTCACCCAAATTACAATTCTCAGTAGCTGACAAATGTTTTTCATAAATATTACAATAACAATAAGCTCCTTGTACAACAAGAATATTATAGAGCTTTTAAAAAGTCTTTTAGCTCTAAATTCGGTATATTTCATCTGTTCACCCCGACAACAGAAACAAAAGTGACGTCAGAGATCTCTCTGAACGCCTTTAAACCAAAAAGGTCCGTGCCAAATTTAAAAGCGGAACACAGGAACCCGCAAAGCGTGACGGAAACAGCTGCAGAACCAACAGCCTGAAATGGAACAAGCACACCTGATTGATGCACACCTGTTAAAAAGGATGAACCCTGAGCTCCCTGGAAGCAGCCTGAACCCCGTAAAGCACGCTGAAGCCAGGTCAAGGGGCATGCTTATGTTTCTGCATGTAAGCATGCATCTTGTAAGTTCATCAGGGGACGCACACACACACACACAAACCGGCAGGTCTGCATGTTGTGTGTGTGTGCATCAATGCAATGATCCACCTCACCCAGGCAAGACTAATCCATGAGCTATAATCACCTCATCTCCCCTGCTAAAGTGCCTGTCCTACTTCATTTACGCCTGATAGACGTCTGTGTTCCCCAAGACAATGGAGTCATTATAAATTAGGCTCTGCCAGAACAGCACACACAGCCTGGTATTTCTCGTGGCCTCATGAGTCAACCGTCTCCCTCGCGCGCACACTTAGCAGAATATGATGTCTTTTGAATTTATGAAAGATCTGCAGCGAAGACGCCCCGTCAGAGAGCCTCTGAGTGTTTTGGCTGCAGCCTTCTTCCATTAGCAGCTGGTAAACAGTCTGTAATCACGTTCTACTCGGTAAAGAAAAATCCATTTTAATAATCTTGCAACTGAAGAACGGCGCAAACGGCCTCTTTTCATTACAAATCAAATGCGGCGCTATTAACATCTGGGCTGCTTATGTTTTGATGATTAATTCTTCCTTTGTGGGGAGTGCATTAAGGAAGCGTCGCTGTTTGCTCAGAGGATTTGTAGAAAAACACTCAGAGGTTTGATTTTCTCTCTAAATGAATTAAAAACGAATCAAAAACTCTATAAAATACAGACAGGAACTGCTCTGCCTGTTTTGCATTTGTAAACAAATCCAAGCAGTGCGATTTCTCCAAAAGTAAACAGTGCAATACATCAGATCGTTAACAGTTTTTGAAAGGCTAGTGCCCTGGGTGGGTGGCTTAAAGATTTCTACAAACATTTAACAAAATTAATAATTTAAACATGTTAAGGGGCTCGGTTAACCTGACTCCGCCAGATGGATTTGCTGGAAACCTTCAGTTGAAGTAATTTTGGAAAAGGGCGAAAATACTGGTTAGCTGATTGGCCTATGTTGGTGATAGACGGGCCAAATAAACCAATCAGATCAACGAAGCATATGACGTACTAACAGACCGACGACGAAGAGGAGCCAATTGATAGATCAAACTCTTGCCGAAACCAGTCGGGAGAAGAGCAAAAACATCTTTTCCTCTGAGAAAAGCCTCCAGAGCAGTGTTTTGCTCTTCTTTCAGTGAAGAAATACTCTGTAATTCCAATAAAACTTGCTCGATCAATGAAGCATATGACGTATGTGGTGGGAAAATTTTATTTTTGTTCTATCCTT
>NW_015150953.1:582395-585705 GCF_000732505.1 Cyprinodon variegatus
CCAGACTGATCTGCGAGTGAAACCTTGAAAGCTCGCGAGATCAGGATGGTCTCACGAGGCTAGGGCTCGGTTTGTCTATAAACAACTTACCACATTGTCCTACCATACAAAGAAGGTACCTGCACTTTTATTGTGGTGTATCCTTTTGTCTCCCTTAGCAACAGCTGAGCTATAGTGTACCGTAATTTTCGGACTATAAGCCGCGACTTTTTCCCCATTGTTCAACCTTGCGGCTTATATAACACTGCAGCTTATCTATGGACTTCTACAGCTAACGGCCACTAGGGTAATACCTAAATCTATGGATTTTACCATCCACCATGTTGACTTGCTTCAACACACAAGTATGGTAGCCGAGCACACGGGAATGAAGAGGTTCTCCGGAAGCAGTGGTACGAGACAGAACGACAGCGAGAAAGACGGACATTGCGAGAGCAAGACAGTTTGTTTTAAACATAAAAAACCTGCGGCTTATAGTCCGGTGCGGCTTGTATATGTACAAATCATGCAATTTAGCTTCTGCGGCTTATATTCAACTATGGCTAATAGTCCAAAAATTACGGTATTTCAATCTTTAAAACTCACACGGAAAGAAAAAACAATTAGAAGAATTTGATTGATAGAATTACTTTAGTCTTTGGCGCTCAGACCTCGGCAGGAAACGTTAGCACTGAATTTGCTTTGAGATGCATAAATAGGAGTAAAGAATAGCGATGTCCCCACCCCGGGGCCCGAAACTGGTGGTGGAGTGGAGAGGATGAAGTTGGTCAGTCCATCACTACTGCGTGAGCTGAAACTAGAGCTTCACTTAGGGACCTGGAGGATGGAAATTCAGCTTGGATAACAAAGGTTGCATAAACCTGTCCATGATGAGCAAGCATGAAGCGACAGTGGAGAGAAAAAACTCCCCTTTGGGAAAAAAAACCTCTGGCAGAACCAGACTCAACATGGCGGTCTTCTGCTGGGGCGGTTGAGGTGAGGTAGGGAACACAGTAAGAGTCTGGGAGGAATGACTGTCTGATGAAGCTTTAGCTACGATGGTGGCTCATCTGAATCAAAGAGCGACGTAACGCGACCACTGCTTGCTGTCTTGTCTTGGTTCTGTTATGTTTTACTTTGCTGTATGTTTCAAGTTTTATTGGTTTAATTCCTATTTTGTTGTACTTTCGGGATATATTTGAGTTCTAAGGTTTTAATTTGTCGCCCTCTGTTGCCCTCTTGTGTTGGTCTTCTTTTTCCGAGCTCCTTCATTGATTGCTCTCTTCACACCTGCTCCCAATCTGCTCGTTAGCCCAGTCTTTGTTCAATCTACCATAAATACTCTCCTTATGCAGGTCCTCAGTGCTGGTTCTTGGTCATACCTCGTCTTACTTCGTCCTTCCTGGTCTTACCCTGGCTCCTCGTGATTGTTTTCCCCTGATGCTTCCATGGTTCTGGTTTGTTTTACATTTTAAGTTCAATTTTGGGATTTTTTGGGATTCCTGCCTCTGTTACCTGTGTTAATTAATTAATAAAACCTGCAAGAACTCACCTCTGCCTCCCCTGCCTCAGCATTTGGGTCCAAAAACCACAACCAAACCTTGATACCTGCGCTTTGGGTAGCAGACTGAGATGTGGATTTGGAGACCTTTTAGGATGAACTATGGATGCTGATTGGCCCCCGATGGAGGCAAATAAGGGTAAGTAATCTATCTTCAGTTGAACTTCCTCCTAGGCTCCATAAATACAAAACGCTGGACGTTTGCATGGACGTTAGCAAAGACATTTGTTTTGGATGGCATGAAGAAAATGTAATCTTTGAGAAATATTTTTAAAATAAGCAAATTAGAAAAACTTGAAAAAGAGAAATTTAAAAAAATCTGATGATATATAATCTATAAAAAAGTTTGAAAATACAAATACAATATCAAACAAAAATAAAATACGAGAAAACAGCAAAGTTACACAAAGCTAACTAAAGCTTTTTAGTGTTTAATTCTCATTTCTGGGTTGCATTTCTTTGCCTTTCAAATTTACAAAACTTGCTCTTTGCTTGCAAGAATCATGGAAAAAAGTTCACAATAAATCCTTCCACCTTAAAACCAGGCTCTATGACTGCTCTGGTCTCTGCAGCACAGCTGGACATGGCTACAGTCTCTTAACAGTCAGTCAACAAGCTTTGCTCTGCTGGTTTCCAGTACGGTATTCAGAAGAAAAGCACTGGTGTTATTGAAATAAATGATGCGTTAGAAACAGACCGAAGAGTCTCTCACTTCCTTTTCTTGCTATTTCTTCTTGAATCCCATCCTCCTGTTCTCATAGGAGAGTAAATGTTTAGGTTTCTCCCAGAGGAGCCATATTTAATCCTGATCTTCCTTGTCTTCTTCGCTCCAGGTCCGACGCTTCAGTGTGACCCTTCCCAGCTGGCTCCAAACAGCATCCGGACGCTAAGCCTTAGAAGAAGCAATAAAAGATTCGCCGGGTGTTGAAAAATATACAAATGAAGGTGAAATAGGAGTCGAAGCGAAGGGGTCGGTGGGGTGTGAGGAAGATGCATGATGACAGGTTGACTCAGACGCAGAGAGACGTGGGAGGTCCGAGTTATTCCTGTTCAATCTGCTCTTGGGGTCTGTGTGTGGCACCTAGTTAAACTCTTTTGTATACGTGACCTCTAAGAAGACAAATACACAAACTCGCACAAAAACCTGAGCCTGTGCAAATGTGGACAAATCGCACACCTCAGGCTTTTACAGAGGGAAGAAGAAGGAGCTGCGCGGCGTCCATGTTTTCACAGTGATGTTTCCCTGCATGTAGGTAAGTAATGTCTGTGACCCGTGGAGCCAGCGCTGCTTAGAATCACTGAGACTGAGGCCTGCTGACACTGGAATGTGAGCTATGCTAGAAAGAGGCGCAGAAGGGGGGGGGGGTGCTATGCTTTCATATATATTGATATAAAAAATTACTTTGTTTCCTTGTTGTAAATACTAATCCACACATATACTTATTCACATGTTCACTGAAATTTATGGATTACATCTTAAAATATCAAACATATTTTCAATTCAAACTATAAATATCAAATAAAAACATTATACCAAACAATAGCTTAAAGTAGTAGGGAATTCATATTTAAATTTTAAATCAATCTGGCTTAAAACATGTATATAAATGTACTCTTTAAGAGACCATATTGTCCCAAAATTTAGAAAGTTTCTATTTTCAAAAAAATCCTGTTGGCAAATCATTTATCAACCATCATCTGTCAATCAAATTTTTTTGGTCATAGCATCTTGATTCATATGTCGCAGCTAATATACGCAACGGTTGAAAT
>NW_015150953.1:586425-588969 GCF_000732505.1 Cyprinodon variegatus
TGCGCACGAAATACTACTTCGTGGCCACAATTAAACATTTTTTTTGACCATGTCATCAGAGGGGCTCCGTAGTATTCAGTGACACAGTATTGACACAATATCAGTAGTTTGCAAATGTGTCATGACGCTTCATTAACCCATCAATAACGGACATTATTGTCCCTAAGAACAAAAAACCTCCAAAATAATCCGATAGTTATCAGGCATTTGATAAGTTTTCGTAAACTTTTCAAAGTTTCAAGCTTACCTGTTAGCAAATAGCTCAACATATTTGTCCCGTCAATGAAATTGTCTGTAGGGATACTAGATATTCCACCAGTAACTGCGCCCCTCCGCGCTGCGTCACGCCAACAAATGACCAATGGGATTCGTTTCTTGCAATTTGCGAGACATGAGCTTAGCGCGGGATTACGTGAGACTAGAAGGGGAATTTAAGATGGTGGCCTGGTGAAGACCGGATTGGCAAATTTTGACTATTTGAACGAACTGTCCAGGGGAAAAACAGCCGTACAATGTGTCCTTTTTTTAGTATAGGCTGTATAGCTGGCTAGCTAAAAGCCCGATAATCTGAGTAATCTATTTTTGTTTTGGTTTAGTCAAATAAAGATTGTACTTTGTGCCATTCTGGGAACACTTTTTAATGTTATTTGATTTTACTATTGTTATTTCTGATGTCCAAGGATGTTTACCTTACCATTTTTAAATGTCTAGCATTGTATCAATGACTTTTTATTGGCTAAAGTGGCCGCATATATTTCTGCATTTGAGTTTGGATCTGACTTTTTAAAAAATGCTAAAAAATATAGCCGTAGTTGCATTTTTGATTTAAGAAAAACTATTTTACATGCAGTAAATTTATTGTATTTGCATATCCTCCACCCATAAATTGGCAAGTTTTGTAGGAAGGATCTCTCAAATATACAGAAGAGTGAAACCAGCACAACATATCTAAAACTGTCATTCTTCTGCTGGAGGTTTCTTCCTGTTAAAAGGGAGTTTTTCCTCTCCACTGTTGCTACAAGCATGCTTAGTGTGAGGGATTACCTTCTAGTCAATGAATAAATGCAATCAACTGGTTTTCCTTAGATAGAAAAGTTTGAATGAATTTAACGACGATCTGGTGAACTGTAAAGTGCCTTGAGATGACATGCGTTGTGAATTGCTGCTATATAAATAAACTGAATTGAATTCTATAAAAAGGTTGCATTGATGACTTCAACCAGTAGGCAAGCAGGAAGAAAAAAATATTTTTGCAAGAACTATTAAATCTGCTTTAATTAGGAAGATAGCCTACTTGAAATAAAAAGTACATTTTAAATGCAAGCACAGTAAAATTCTGCTCTCAAATTGAAAATCTGAGCTTTTGATTTCTGGCAGGAAAAAAACCCTTGACAGGTTTCATCATTAGAATATGATCTGCATATTGATGAAGACACGCAAAAAGAGGTTTGCACGTGCTGCCTGCTGAAATGTATGCATAATCACTTTGCACCTTTTTTTGAAATCTGGGCCATGGAGAGATCCAAAGAGCTGTTCCAGGCCTTCAGTAAGATGATTGTGGCAGGTCATTAGTCTGGTAAATAGTTTGCAAAGGTCTCAAAAGAATTTAAAATCAGTCTTCACACTGTGCAGAAAACAGTCTACACTGGAGGACGGTTAAAATGACAGCACATTATTCCAAAGATTCGCCCTAATTCCAGACTACAAGGTGTTTAAAGAAGCTTTAAAAGTAAAGGGTTATTATGGGATCTACAGCAGGTCTGTCGTGCTGCCAGTTTTAAACCTCATCTATGTCCAAACACAAAGAGACTGTATTGTTTGAACTTGGTGATTTTAAAAAACTTTAGTCGTGAGGCAACTCATATTTTCATATTCATATTTAAATTTCAAATCATTCTGGCTTAAAACATCTATATAAATGTACTCTTTAAGAGACCATATTGTCCCAAAATTTTTATTTTCAAAAAAATCCTGTCTTAAAATGTCTGTTATTTTATTCAGACCAGTTAGTTCTACGTCAGCTTGTTTACAGAAATTCGGCAAATCATTTATCAACCGCCATCTGTCAATCAAATTTTTTTGGTCATAGCATCTTCATTAATATGACGCAGCTAATATATACGCAACGGTTGAAATAAGAAATCCGAATCCTTTCCTTTCCCATTGAGTTCCGTCCCAGTGTCCACGGGGATGGACGTCTGTGTCTTCAGCAGGCGTAGAGCTATAGGGCGTTTCTCATTTCACGAGAATGCGAGTACGTACTCGCGTTCTCGTCAAGTCCGTTCTTGGCGAGAACGCAGGAAGATCGGACTTGACGAGAACGCCAGCACGCAAGCACGTATATGTATTGGAACAGAAGCGTACTCGTGACGTCATCACAGGCAACGTTGTTTAGCATTTCTTTAACAGTCAAAAATATTTATTCCCTGCACAAAACATTTTGAAAACAATATTTTTAATTTCTAAAGCTTAAAAAACACAAAAAAAATTACCGAACCGCAAAAAACCGCCATCAGAACGAGCGGTAGTTCACACATAACTAGA
>NW_015150953.1:589508-590691 GCF_000732505.1 Cyprinodon variegatus
TGAGGCAACAAACAGGATTTCCTCCTGCTTTGTCTTTTGCATGTTTCACGACGTTGAACTGTGAAATCTCCTGCACCAACAAACTATAGAGGAACAGAAAGCAGCTATTAGATGCAGCGCTGGTTGGGTTTCAGTAACTGATTTGGACATTTGAAAGACGTGCATGTGGCAGATGCAGAGAGAGAATGAGAAAATGAAACATTTCCTTACTTTTAACATTGTAGTGGAAAAATTAATAACAATTGAGAGCTAGTTTATTTTTTAAACGGTATCCTCTCAGTAATTTTAATCTGAAGTATTCCTGCTTCATGTTTGGACCCTAATCCCCTCAGTGTTGGTGTTACTTTCTAACAGCAGAGCTACGCCGTGTCTCTGAGCTTCTCCTAATTAGCGACCGCCTGTGGAGAAGTGTGGGAGTGGGGTGACTCTGCATCGGCTCGTAATGATGGATCACAGGGATCGATTCCAGCCCAGCAGACCCTGGACTCTGTGCAGGCAGAAGGCTGTGAAATATCTGCATGTTAGACGCTTATTCCTTCATGTAGCGACTTATTCAGCTGGATCAACATAAAAAAAAACAAGTGTTACTGATCGATTCCTTATTAAATGTTGTTTTTAATTAAAAGAACAGGCATCCTGCTTAATAGGGCTGTTAACTGGGCTCAGTAGGAAGGATTTTTGAGGTTCACATTACAAGGATTACAATAATGGGTGATGCTAAATTCTCTTTCTGGTCACTTTGGAAACATTTTATTGATTTGGTCATTTTTAAAGAAGAAAAGTCGGTGATGTAATTTGTATGTTTATCCTGGATGTTTGTACCTGTCTAAAAAAAGAACAATTATTCAAAAAGCAGTTTTACTGATGCTACTAAACTACAGACCCATTTCCAAACTACAATTTCTTTGCAAACATCCAGATAACGTATTCAAATAATCAACTTAATGTATATTTAACCCAAAATGGTTTATTTAATACTCTTCAGTCTAGGTTAAGAACCAATCTGTTATGGTTCTCCCTATTTGTGACTCTGAGTTGTTCTGTTATCAGTTGTTCTGTTTTATTCTTTAGTTGGTTTTGTTTATTTTCCATTATATGCCCCCTTGTCCTTAATTCCTTTCCCCTTAGATTCCTTCTAGTTGGTTCCACTCACACCTGCTCCTTATTCAGCTCATTAGTCCAT
>NW_015150953.1:591649-596666 GCF_000732505.1 Cyprinodon variegatus
AATTAGCTGGAGAAATTTATTGTTTGGTGGCTTGATAATAAAAATGGAAACTCTTTTGCATAAATCGAGAGAGTTTCCAAGTATGGCCATCAAGGGAGAAAATAAATCCATCAATTGGAAAAGGAATAACCTGATCACTCCGTATATTCAGGTTGTCAGCTGCTGGGTTTGTTCTTTCTTTTTTTCCTTTTTCTTTCTTGGATGGAATTTAAAAAATAAATAAATAATAAAATAAAATAAAAAAATAAAAAAAAGGGGGGAGGACTGAAGCTGCTGGATTGTAAGGATCACATATTGCTGTCACTTGAGAAAATAAAATTTTTCTAATTACATTGTATGAACATGATAATTATATTGTACAAACGTGACATCACGTTTAAAGCAACTAAAAAAAAAAAATCTCAATTGACAGCAATACACTTCCGTAGAATTGTAATTTTGTCATTTTTACTTCGGTGTGATGCTTTGTCAGTGTTGTACTTACTGTATAGATTTATGTGCAATTGCAACAAGATGCCCATGGTGTATGTTCTTATATATCAATAATATTGATATATATATATATATATATATATATATATATATATATCTTTTTTCTGTTTTATTCTCTCTTTCAGCTCCAATAAAATATACCGTAATAAAAAAAATATTAATGTTTATTACTCAAGTAGAAATATAAATTATAGTGTTTAAAAACACTTTTTTAGAAGTTAGAGCATTAACTTAAGCTTTCTACTCAAGTAAAAGCTTAAAAGTACAATTTTTAAAACTAATTAAAGCACACAAGTAAAAGTAATGCAGGGAGAATGTTAAGGACAGATGCTTTAAACCTTATACTGGTTACTGCATTACTCTATTAAAGGATTATTTTTGTATGTGGCAAACATGTTAGAGGAGCACAACCACAAAGAAATTAGTCTGGATTAAACTAATTACTTTGATCATTTTTTATTTATTTCTTTTTATGAAACATAATGAAACAACTAATGAGTCTATTTAAAAAATGTAAGGAGTAGAAAGTAGTGATATTTGCAAAAAAATATAAGGAATTGCAGTAATTAAAGTAAAGTATAGATAGTCAAAATTTCTACGTAAGTAAGGTAATAAAGTATTTGTGCTTTGTTACTTGACAGCTCTGTCCAAACAGGAATGAGACATCACTCCACCTGTTTTTTTATTCTTAACCTAATGCGTCCAACACTCTGAAACAGGACTCAATATAAACTCCTTCTATTGCTCCAGATTATAATCTTTATGCTCCCCAGCAACCAAAGCCTCTTTTTTCTGCTTAGCCTCACTGATTAGTGGGTTTCTTATGCCTACACAGCTGTTCAGTCCCATTTCCTTCAGCACGCTTTACAATATCAATGCGTGTATAAAAAATTAGCTTACTTTCATTATTAAACAATTAAAAAACCAAGATTTAGCCCATTTTTTATTTGGATTTGGCTACAGAGATTCCCCAATCCATTTTGGCTGAACATATCTGCTGATAACTGATAACGAGCCAATTCAAATACTACATGAATCTGTCATATTTTGCCATGTGAGTGAATGCTTTAGTCTTGATTAGACTTTGACAACTTTAACTGTCATTTTGTAAATACAGACTGAATGCAGACCGAAATTTTAATTTTTTATAGCTTTCAGACAGTGAATAAGAAGCAGCTTAGCAGGTAAATGTATATTTCCATTTCATAAAGTGCAGCAATGATTAAATGTAATCAAATAAAAATAAAAGAGTTTATAAATATTTTCAAAAAAAGGGTAAAAATTAACACAGACATAAATATACTTTATATTGTTTATGAACAAATAAGCAGAAAGAAAAAAGAAATAACAGTTCCATGTATAGTGCACCTGATTGGATCTCTGCTATCCGATATCAAATCCCTGATATATTTAATATCGGAGCCGATATCCGATTCAGGTATCGGATCAGTTCATCTCTAATTTCACCGAATGTTTAACTTATCGTCAACCCCGGTTATCCAGGGTTACTTTTCCTCAAAGACCAGTGGTTCCCACTATCCTTCCTGTTTTTAGTTATGAGTTGGACAGATTTTAACCCTTTCTGAAATCTCCTGAGCTGTTTTTTCCTGCTTGAAGACGCTTCTCATAGATATTTTTTCCATGGCCACACCATGAGTTGTTCAACATGGTTGTTTAAGAAATGAGAAGAATCTGATCGCACCAATTGGGGTTAAATAACTTGTTGCCAGCTAAAAACATAATCGTCCATGCGTAATTATCCCATGGGAGGCTTCTACCTGTTTGCTTGGTTCAGGGGCGATTGTAGGAAATTTGGGGCCCTGGGCAAAACCAGGCATGGGGCCCTCTGAATTGAGAAGACACCACATAAAAGAGACCCATTATACAGATACGGAAATTTTAATAGAATAGACATCCATTATTTGTTCTAGGTTTTGTCTCTCTCTTCTTGTCCCTTTTCTTGTTGTTTTCCTCTCTATGTTTTGTACTCAACTGCATTTTCATGCTGTCTCAAAAGGAATTAAAGATTCTTTCCAGTAACTAAGCTCACTTAGCTGATTGCTCCTTCCTGTTTCCAAAAAGGCGACGGCAAAAGTAAATAACCCAGTCCTTCTTTTCACTGCAGACAAGCCATGATCTGCTTATCTGTTCTCCATTTTTCATTTGGATGAAATAATAGCTGCATGAATCATGACAGCAGACAAGATAGAGGAGAGCAGGAGGCGGGGTTACCAATCTACTCGCTCTGGAGAGCAGAGTTCGCCGCTTTTAGATGTCGCCAAAGACTCCACAAGCAGAAAAGGTCGCTAGATTTGACATCAGATCCGGTTGGATTATTGCAATTCATTATATAGAGGCATGGATAAATCACAGATGCAGCGACTTTAATTGATCCGGAACGCAGCGGCTCGGCTTCTTACTGGAACCAGGAAGTGTGACCATTTAAGGCCAATACTGGCCTCTTTACATTGGCTGCCTGTCTTTTACCAAATAGATTTTAAGATTCTTTTATTAACTTATAAAGTCTTAAATGGATTAGCTCCTCCTTATCTTATAGACCTTTTAAAATTGCAGTCTGTGTCGAGAAGTCTACGTTCAAATAATCAACCATTACTGACAGTTCCTTGGACTCGACTTAAGAGGAAAAGGAGATCGGGCCTTCTCTGTTGTTGCTCCAATTCTGTGGAACCATTTACCTCTTCAAATTAAATCCTGGATCATTTTTAAATCGCTTCTTAAAACTTATTTTTATTCTTCGGCTTTTAATTGAAGCAGTTTTTCAAGTTTTTCAAGACTGGGAGCTGATGGCAGACTTGGGGAAACAACTGAAGTTCCCAGAAAATTTGGCCATAACATAACTAAGGCCAGACAGGGTGCTGACCTCAGCAAAATCGAAGCAGGTTGTGCTTCTGGAGCTCACGGTCCCTTGGGAAGACCGCATCGAGGAGGCCAACGAGAGAAAGAGGGCTAAGTACAGCGCTCTGGTGGAGCAGTGTCTGCTCAATGGGTGGCGAGCAAGGTGCGAGCCCATTGAGGTGGGATGCAGAGGGTTTGCTGGCCAGTCCCTCTGCAGGGTGTACAACATGCTGGGCATCACAAGGGCCAGCAAGCGAAGGGCCATCAAGGAGGCCACAGAGGCAGCAGAGGTTGCCTCGCGGTGGCTGTGGATCAGGAGAGGAGATCCGTGGGTAGGGTAGCGCTACCTGGACACAAGCTGGGGTCTGATCAATCCCGGCTGGGTCGCCTGGAGGAGAGTGTATGATGTTTGAAAGACCCGAAACACTCTATGATACCAGGTAACATCACTGATGATGTGTCCAGGTTGCATCACTAGTTGATGTATGTACAAAGCACATCCTGTTTTGTTAATTTGTTTTGTTGTCTTTCCTGTAAAGCACTTTGGTGCAGTTTTATACCTGTTTTTAAAGTGCTATAGAAATAAACTTGACATTGATGCGCATAGGCGCTTTTTTTCAAATAAAAGTGCTAGAGGTCTGAGAAGTCCCTAAATATGACCACTATAGCGCTAAGTTGGCAACAGTGCTCTTTGTACCATTTGTTTTCAAATGGTTTGCTGCTGGGGGGGGGGGCTGAGACACATTTAATATTATTATATATATATATTAAATTAAGTATTCTGATGGCAATTCAGCAAAAGGATTTTTATCAAACACATAATTAATGCGCACAGATAGGAAATAGGTGTATTGACTATACATGCAAGCAGATTTTTATGGGGCCCCCAGGAACTTGGGGCCATAGGCAACTGCCTACTATTATATTGGGAGCCTAATGGTATTGAATCTGAACCAATAAAACGTTCAGTATTGACTTCATAGAAGAGGAGCTGAGTTACCAACACAGTAGAGGATGATGAGAAGATAACGAACTCTCCGAAAGTCAATGGTAACCTAATTCAATAAAAATAAAAAAAAGTTGCTCCATAACAAAATTCTATTTTTGAGGCTTTTGTGCCCATCTTTATCACATGCACTAATTATTGTAGGGAAAGCTATATTAAGAACAACCACATTCTTTCACTCCCACCAAGCAGCTTACACCATAAAACAAAATAAAAACTCCCCTATTACAGCCCCACCGTATCCCATCAGTATATAAACATAAAAATCAGCGAGTCATGAAAGATTTATACGTAGGAGGAAGTCTCAGCAAACGGTAGAAATTCCCCAGGGCATCATTCTGGTGTCTGTTTAAAACATAAAGCAACTGACTGTGAAACAATGGGATCCAAGCTGATGGGAATCTAAAAATAATGACTCAAGAACAGAACAACAGTGAGCTGTTTCAGACCTGTACGGTGGAGCCTGCCAAACAACCCAAACTTAAAGCCCAAAATAAACATGGCTTCCTGAGATCAACTTATTGAACACTCCTGATTAAGAACTTAGACATCAACATTTGTATTACAGGAAAAGTCCGCTCATATTCCGAATTCAAATTTCTGAAAGTACTTTAATTATGAAATTATTACATACTGTTCAATAAATGATCAGTGTTTTTAAAT
>NW_015150953.1:598892-611378 GCF_000732505.1 Cyprinodon variegatus
ATGGATGGACGGTTGGATGGATGGATGGACAGTTAGATGGATGGACGGATGGATGGATGGATGGACAGTTAGATGGATGGATGGATGGATGAATGGATGAATGATCTATATCAACCATCCAGCTCTGCATTCAGAACCAACCCACAGTAATGATAAATACAGAATCCCTAAAGGATTTTTGATCTTGTTAACTTTTCACTCAGTTCCTCTTTGTTCTCTGCAGCCTTTAACAAGAACCACCAAGTTTTGATTGCACTTTCTAACAACTTTACAACTTCTTCTCAATTTGCCATTTTGGTCAATGAATAAAATTACAATAAGCAGTTTGGTCTCTGCTCGCTGACAAACCAGCTGCTGTGAACCTCATCAGGGTGCATAATGATAACAAAATGCTGCAGCATTGCATTTTCAATATGTAGATGCGGTCATGAAAACCAAAAAGTGGTTTCTTATGATAATTTGACCATTACATCTCCTGATTTCTCTGTATGTTTACAGATTTATATCCCAGCGGATTGTGCTGCTGATGTCAGAATGGTGTTTTAGGAACTTGTTGACCAACATGGGTTTGTTTCTGCAGTCTAGAAGGATGAAGGATCGTCTTTCTTAAAAGGAGTGCTTTCATTGTAGAACCTCCTGTACTGTGTAAGAGTTTACTTCTTTTTAGCATGACAACTGCCGGCCATCCTTGGGTCGGGTCTGCCTCATACATTTATGTGAAAATAACTCAGAACACCTATTAGAAATAACATTATCTAACTTTTAGCCTCTAGGGGCGCTAAACCTGTAACTTATAGGTTTAGCTCCCCTGAAAGCAACATTGAAATGTTGTATAACTAAACTGTGTTTTGGTTTCTGAAAGAACACCACTTTGGACCAGCAGATAAAGAAGTCACAAAGTTCCTGGTGAAGTCAAGGCCACATTCACCCCTCTATATTAAATCCTGCATCAGACAACCAAAAAAAAGTGACTTAACTGGGCGTACACTGTACGATTTTTTCAATCGTTGCACGCAGATGCAGCTCACACTGTACGACGAGACCGCAGGGTTTTGTCGTACAGTGGGAGTTCACAGCCAATGATGTTTGTTCTCACACCATGGGACCCAACGCTCTGATGCGATCTACCTGTTCACACTGTACGTCTAAACACCACGTCGGACTCAGCTCCGCAGTGAGATGGCGCTACTCGGACTCGTCTATCTAGAAGCAAAAGGAGTAGAAAAGGAATACGAAGCTCACTAGAGGGAAACGCGCTGCATTGGCAATTTGTACAATTTTGTGCTGAAAGCCCAAAAAAGAAAAGGTGGCGACGTATTTGGACAAAGACATGGCTGAGCAAACGTGGCTACTATGGTCTGTCAATTTTACAGAAAGAACTCCATTTCCCTCGCAGCTCCGCCATGCTTCTGTGTTTTCGTCTGAGAGGAAGAAGAAGAAGAGTCCTTTTTTGTGCACTGAGCGATTTGCCCACGACCACCTTATGATGACCGACTGAATTTCAAACATGTTTGATTTTCTTCCGACCTTACAATTCCTGATCGGGAGGTGCAAAGGTGAAAGTCGGCCCGATAGAAAAAGTCTCGCATTACTGGAGAATTGGCCCGGAAAGGGCAAAAATAATCATACAGTGTAATCCCGGCTTATGGTCATATAGACCAAGCATCCATTCTGATAGTGTTTAGATGGGCCATTTTGAGCCTAAGTTGAATTTAAGCACAGGTCGGCCTGAATCGACAAAAAGAGAGATCTTGCCATCTGCTGGCATTAGAAAAGATGGGAATACTAAACTGAGCTTGTCCTGTAATGGCTCAAGGTAAAGTGACAGTTCAGCATGGTGGAAGACCGACAAGTCTATAAGTTCTAGTCAATTTAACATTAACTTAGCAGCCATGCCTGAACTTCCTCACACTGGATCTGGGACTTTTGTTCATCATTTCTACACTTCATCAGTGATGTGCAAGTTACTTCCAAACTGTAATACATTGTAGATTACTTGTTACTGTTATTTAGAAGTAATTATTTACATTACAATATTACTGTCTCAGAATTGTAATGGGTTACGTCACTCCTGTATTACTTTTGAGTTACTTTCACCAAAATAACTACAAGGTAGACCTTTCCATTTCTAAAATGACAAAATGTAAAAATAAATTACATGTAAGTAACATTGTTAATTTACATCCCGTAGAAGGCAATATGATGTTCCAAAATGACTGTGGGCTATCCAGGCTACTAACAATATAACATATAATTGGCAAAGTGAAGTCTCAAGACAAGAAAGGATGACAGATAAAATCACAAATTATCTAAGTCTGTTAAAATTATATATATCCATGAATAGCTTGGGTATATTAATATTAGACACAACAGAACTGTATGTAAACTCGGTAATGTAATGACAAGATTTGTTCTTTATTTTTTATTTTTTAATTCAAGAGGTTTATAACACAAAACTGTCATGAACAAAGTGCACATGATGAACAAATCTTATCCTTTTTCAGGAACTATAAAGTGCACTTGGAGGACCGACAGTTCTTTCGGTTTTACACAAAGGTTGCATTTGACTATTACGTTCTTCTTGTCCTTTTCTCTGACAAACTCGAAGTAATGTGCATACGTCCATCCATCTCACTAATGTGCAGTCGTCTTCTGCCATCTACGTTAGCTTTTCTACTGGGAAGCCCGAGCACTACGCAGAAATCATGTCTCGCGCGGCGTGCCACTCCTGTAAAACCCGCTCTAATCCTCCTTCATTAATGTCTCGCGGTCTCGCAGTTTTACTTTTTTTTATTTCTTATAAATAAGTGTTGTAACGCAAGCTTTGCTGAACATGTACCGAGTAGGGGTGGAACGGTTCACAAAATCCACGGTTCGGTTCGGTTCACTGTTTCGTGGTCACGGTTTTCGGTTCGGTATAGTTTTATTGTTACACCAAAAAATAAAAAAATTAATAAAAATTATAAAAATGTATGAATTTTTTTTTTTTTTTATGAAATGAATGAAAAAAATCCAAAAAAATTAATGAATTGTAATTATGGAGTATGTGGGATTTCGGGGTTAGCATGACATGTTGGTCATGTTGCTGTTAGCATAAACAAAACGTGTTGCACAATGCTTGCACAGTGTTTTTATCCACAACTTTCTTTCCGCCATCATCGTAGGTCACTCTAAATGCAAAGTGGTCCCATACAGCAGACCTATAAAGTGCTGCTGGCGCGTCTTCCANGGATGGATGGATGGATGGATGGATGGATGGATGGATGGATGGATGGATGGATGGATGGATGGATGGACGGTTGGATGGACGGACGGACGGCTGGCTGGACGGATGAATGATCTATATCAACCATCCAGCTCTGCATTCAGAACCAACCCACAGTAATGATAAATACAGAATCCCTAAAGGATTTTTGATCTTGTTAACTTTTCACTCAGTTCCTCTTTGTTCTCTGCAGCCTTTAACAAGAACCACCAAGTTTTGATTGCACTTTCTAACAACTTTACAACTTCTTCTCAATTTGCCATTTTGGTCAATGAATAAAATTACAATAAGCAGTTTGGTCTCTGCTCGCTGACAAACCAGCTGCTGTGAACCTCATCAGGGTGCATAATGATAACAAAATGCTGCAGCATTGCATTTTCAATATGTAGATGCGGTCATGAAAACCAAAAAGTGGTTTCTTATGATAATTTGACCATTACATCTCCTGATTTCTCTGTATGTTTACAGATTTATATCCCAGCGGATTGTGCTGCTGATGTCAGAATGGTGTTTTAGGAACTTGTTGACCAACATGGGTTTGTTTCTGCAGTCTAGAAGGATGAAGGATCGTCTTTCTTAAAAGGAGTGCTTTCATTGTAGAACCTCCTGTACTGTGTAAGAGTTTACTTCTTTTTAGCATGACAACTGCCGGCCATCCTTGGGTCGGGTCTGCCTCATACATTTATGTGAAAATAACTCAGAACACCTATTAGAAATAACATTATCTAACTTTTAGCCTCTAGGGGCGCTAAACCTGTAACTTATAGGTTTAGCTCCCCTGAAAGCAACATTGAAATGTTGTATAACTAAACTGTGTTTTGGTTTCTGAAAGAACACCACTTTGGACCAGCAGATAAAGAAGTCACAAAGTTCCTGGTGAAGTCAAGGCCACATTCACCCCTCTATATTAAATCCTGCATCAGACAACCAAAAAAAAGTGACTTAACTGGGCGTACACTGTACGATTTTTTCAATCGTTGCACGCAGATGCAGCTCACACTGTACGACGAGACCGCAGGGTTTTGTCGTACAGTGGGAGTTCACAGCCAATGATGTTTGTTCTCACACCATGGGACCCAACGCTCTGATGCGATCTACCTGTTCACACTGTACGTCTAAACACCACGTCGGACTCAGCTCCGCAGTGAGATGGCGCTACTCGGACTCGTCTATCTAGAAGCAAAAGGAGTAGAAAAGGAATACGAAGCTCACTAGAGGGAAACGCGCTGCATTGGCAATTTGTACAATTTTGTGCTGAAAGCCCAAAAAAGAAAAGGTGGCGACGTATTTGGACAAAGACATGGCTGAGCAAACGTGGCTACTATGGTCTGTCAATTTTACAGAAAGAACTCCATTTCCCTCGCAGCTCCGCCATGCTTCTGTGTTTTCGTCTGAGAGGAAGAAGAAGAAGAGTCCTTTTTTGTGCACTGAGCGATTTGCCCACGACCACCTTATGATGACCGACTGAATTTCAAACATGTTTGATTTTCTTCCGACCTTACAATTCCTGATCGGGAGGTGCAAAGGTGAAAGTCGGCCCGATAGAAAAAGTCTCGCATTACTGGAGAATTGGCCCGGAAAGGGCAAAAATAATCATACAGTGTAATCCCGGCTTATGGTCATATAGACCAAGCATCCATTCTGATAGTGTTTAGATGGGCCATTTTGAGCCTAAGTTGAATTTAAGCACAGGTCGGCCTGAATCGACAAAAAGAGAGATCTTGCCATCTGCTGGCATTAGAAAAGATGGGAATACTAAACTGAGCTTGTCCTGTAATGGCTCAAGGTAAAGTGACAGTTCAGCATGGTGGAAGACCGACAAGTCTATAAGTTCTAGTCAATTTAACATTAACTTAGCAGCCATGCCTGAACTTCCTCACACTGGATCTGGGACTTTTGTTCATCATTTCTACACTTCACTGAGTGGTGCTAACAGGCTTAGCCACAGTAGGCTACTTTCTTGTTTACCCCCTGCGCACGTACGTAGTGTCCTACCACTGTTTAGAGAAAAGAACGCATTAAACACAAAAACATCAAATAATATGCCAGCAGAACACAGTAAAAAGAAAAAACAAAACAAGTTCCTGGCATATAAATTGAAAAATATAAAGTAATGTGATTAATCATCTTGCAGAAAAACTGTATGAAACTTTTGCTACTTTTAAAAAATTTAAAAGAGCCTCTCTTTGTTTGGTGTTCTGTATTCATAAACTCCTGTATTTTGTTAAAACTGATATATAATAATAGAGTTTCTTTCCATGTCTGGACTGAACTGTACAGCCTCAATGATCGCCAACATCCTTCCACATCCAGGCGATGGCATGTCAACCTTTCATCTGCTGCTTTAAAGCTCAACATGATGCTAAAAATAAGCGGCTGCTGGTTCAGACATGAATCAGCCAATCTGGTTTTTACTTTCAGTGCCCTGTCAGGTGTTATATACGGCCACCCTCTCCTCAACCGTCTTCCTGTGTGTGGCTGACAGATGAGAGGAGGGGAGCAGATGAAAGATGATGATGATTAAAATAATATGCCTCTCGTCACGGCGTAGGAAGCCAGCTGAAGAGGCCCCCGTCTTTCAGATGGTCGATACCTCCTCTGCGTTAAAAATGAAAAGTATCGATCTCGTTTTACCTCAAGCTGTTGCCCTGATTGAGCCTGAGAAAATCCGTATCAGAGGCCAGACCTTTGCATAAGGAGCAGAATCTGATACAGCGACTTTTTCCCAACCATGGGATTCCTGGAAGATTCCTCTCTGCTTCCTGGTTTACTCCCTGGTGCAGGTGAGGTGCCTGAATGGATGTATGAGTCGCTCCAGGATGTTCCTGATCAATTAATTTTTCACCTTGCAGACAGAACAAGCCCGGTTCATTAACTCCATGGCAGTGTAGATCCACATCTGCCAGATCTTCCTGGGACGGCTTCTACTTGAATTTAAAGGAACATGAAACAATGATTTAAGGAGACAGAATGATTTGTATTAGGTTCCTGATTACTTTCTGCATCACACTCATTTAACAGACCACAAGGTTTTAAAGTGCATCCATCCTTCAACCTGTCCGTTTCCTACAATTCAATTCAGTTTATTTCTATAGCACCAATTCACAACACGTCACCTCAAGGCACTTTACAGTTCACCAGATCATCCAGGTCAAATTGATTCAGTTTTCTATCTAAGGAAAACCAACTGATTGCATCAACTCATTGACTAGAAGGCAAACCCTCAGACTAAGCATGCTTGTAGCGACAGTGGAGAGGAAAAACTCCCTTTTAACAGGAAGTAACCTCCAGCAGAACCAGGCTCAGTGTGAGGTCCAAGGTAGAGACTGACCTTTTTTCGGGATTCTCGTGGGATGGGAGTCAGTATTAGTAACGATCACATGATTGGGACGGTACAGGATTAAACATTAACGGGAGCAGACGGGAGAAGGGAGCAAACCAATAATAACTAAAAAAAAAAAACTAGGAACGATGCCAAAAAATAAAATAAAATAGAAAGATAAAAGTACTGGCGCCGCCATTTTGTAGTTTTTTTCCTTGAAGCCTACACTATAATGCGATTCAAAAAAAAACTACACGATCCAAAAACCAACAGTGCTTCCGCTCTGAGTTTTTCACCCGCGCTCAAAAAAAAAAAANGCATCACACTCATTTAACAGACCACAAGGTTTTAAAGTGCATCCATCCTTCAACCTGTCCGTTTCCTACAATTCAATTCAGTTTATTTCTATAGCGCCAAATTCACAACACGTCACCTCAAGGCACTTTACAGTTCACCAGATCATCCAGGTCAGATTGATTCAGTTTTCTATCTAAGGAAAACCAACTGATTGCATCAACTCATTGACTAGAAGGCAATCCCTCACACTAAGCATGCTTGTAGCGACAGTGGAGAGGAAAACTACCTTTTAACAGGAAGAAACCTCCAGCAGAACCAGGCTCAGTGTGAGCGGCCATCTGCTGAGGCCGACTGGGGTTCAAGGTTGAGACTGACCTTTTTTCGGAATTCCCGTGGGATGGGAGTCAGTATTAGTAACGATCACATGATTGGGACGGTACAGGATTAAACATTAACGGAAGCAGACGGGAGAAGGGAGCAAACCAATAATAACTAAAAAAAAAAAACTAGGAATGATGCCAAAAAATAAAATAAAATAGAAAGATAAAAGTACTGGCGCCGCCATTTTGTAGTTTTTTTCCTTGAAGCCTACACTATAATGCGATTTAAAAAAAACTACACGATCCAAAAACCAACAGTGCTTCCGCTCTGAGTTTTTCACCCGCGCTAAAAAAAAAAAACAAGAATGGGAGGGGTGTGGGAGCGGGAGTCATTCTGAATGGCGGGATGGGAGTGGGAGTAATTTCACCAGGAGTGGGACGGGACAGGATTTAGATTTCTACTCTGGCCCGGGACACAATTTTTTTCTTCGGGAGTGGGACGGGACAGGAGTGAAAATCCACTCCCGTGTCAGTCTCTAGTCCAAGGAGACAGAAGCAGAGATACAAAGAAGAACTGTAAAAGGAAACACACAGCCAGGCAGACGAGCTCTGAGCCAGCTCTCATGTCAGAGGATGAAGAGAGCACATCCAGCCAGTCACAGTCAGAGAAACAGGACTACACTGAAAAAATGCCGATCTCCAACATCTATTAACAAAGGTGTTGATGGCAGCAGCACAGCTGATATTTCTCTCCACGACTGAGTTACTGTATAGCCAAACAGAAACAGAAGAGGCAAAGCTACTATGAGAAGCTTGGCCTCCTGTCCTACACAGTTTGGAAATGTACAAACTGTAGTTTTGAAGGGAATTAATTCAGGAAATGGTGAAGAGCTGGACCAAAATAGAGGAAGGTGATTTTTTTTTTAGAAAAAATAAATAAAACAAAATCCAAGATTAAAAGAAAGTAAACTATAAGAGAGAGAAACATCAGGAAACATCCTCTAACTAACAGCACTATATGAAAACAATGCAGGGATGATTGATCAAGCTCGACTAATAAAGAGTTATAATAGTCCGCACAAGAGGTGATAAAAGAATGGATAACCTTTTAGAGATCTCTAAAAAACACTGGATCTGAATGTTTGACCAACCAAAGACAAAAAAACACCCAAAGTCCTCGAAGCAAATAGACTCTAAGTAGTTAATAAATTAAGAGCATCATCTGCATAAAGGGGGATTAGATCCTTCCTATCAGGTAGCCTTAGACCTCTCATCATTAGGCTTTACATTTAAATTCATTAAAATTTAAGGGTGATACACAGTCTAATCCTGGTGTAATGACATTTCTTAATGCTCTTCCATACAATGTTAAAAATTCTGTTTAAAAACAAGAAAACAAGTAGATTTTTTGTTGTTTTACAGAAACGCAGAATTCACTTCTTCAAATCTTGTTTTAAGCTTTTATCTAAAATGTATAAAACGTACCGGTAATAGGATATTTTGGCTCCAGTGGTCTTTCCACTTTTCATCATGTGAAGAAAAATAAAAAATCCCCAGAGGAAATGTCAAATCTGAAGTAAAAAAAAAAAAGAAAAAGATTTTGAACATTTGTTAGAAAAAGGCCAGAAGAGAAAAAGGCCAGAAGGGAAGGGAAGTATTAACCAATACATCACGGTGCTCATTGTGCCTCTGTATTCACTGATCTATCTTTGTTAGGACATTTGTTTCACCTGAGAATTTAAACCCACAAAGTCATTTTATTTCTGTTATTGTTGTTTGGGAAATTGTCATATTGGAGAAGAAAAGAAGACGGATGTTTTTATACCTTACCGGTTCATGATCTCTTTTAGAGTGGTGAGAAAAACAGATTTCTTTCTCCTAAAGATTTCTACTGTCTGCTTTGTTTTCAGTTCAAAGGTATCAGACTGATCGTATAGAAAAACAAGTTATCTGAACCAACTTGGTCCTGTGGGAAAACACGATTATTTTTTATTTATTTATTTTCTTGTTTCCAGCGTTTCATTGACAATACATTGTCACAAGTACACAGCAACGAAATTAACCCTGCATTTAACCCATCCCCTTGGGGAGCAGTGGGCTGCCCTTGTGCGGCGCTCGGGGAGCAGTGTGGGATTAAGGGTCTTTGCTCAGGGACCCAGAGTGTTAGTCCGTGGGAGTGGGGCTTGAACTCATGACCTTCCAAGCGCAATACTTTAAAAACTAGACCACAACTACGCCAGGCCGCCACTTTCCCCACACAATTTCATCGTTAATTAACTTTATTGACCAAATCTTTGGGCTTATGTCAGTTATCGGGTTGTAACTAGTGTTGCACCGATACCAGTATCGGACGGGGCCCCGATACTGCCCTAAAATGGTGGTAACGGTATCGGCGAGTACCAACAAATAGGGCACCGATACCATTTTGAGAGCCATAGGTTTATTCAACTATTGTCACCCATTCCAGGTGGGCAATAAAAAAATCTACTGGATTCACTTTGTATTGGGTTTTTTCCTGCTTCACAAAGGTAGGCAGCAGCTTGACAAAGCCATGATGGCAATTATTTTACATTGTTATGGTATCGGTATCGGCCGATACTGCACAGCCAGGTATCGGGTATCGGTATCGGGGCCAAAAAATGGCATCGGCGCAACACTAGTTGTAACCTACTGTTGGAAAATATTGTATATATATTATCACATTTAGCTGCTTACTATTGTTACTTCCTCATACTCTGCTGAGCCCCACAGCGTGAGAAGCTCAGCCTCACCGAATCCTGTGTGCGTGCAGAGGCTGTATGCACACGAAGATTGGAACAGAATGTTCCAATCACACTCTTGTTATCTCCTCTTTGCTGCTACCTAATCAGTAGACTGTTTTGTGAAACCTGTGTCTAGGCGCTGCAGCTGTGTAGAAGACATACTTTACCAAGAAAAACAACGACCCGAAGTAACTATACATGTGAATGGCACCTCAACAGTTTTCCTGTGTGACAGTGGTGCATGCAGAACAACTGTTAAACAACAAATTCCAGGTGCTGGCCAAGGACCTGAGACTGTCATAGTCCGATCAGCTCAAGGTCATTTAAAGGCCGTGCAGGACACTGAGACACTTTTCGAGTTTATGGTGTGGTACCACACATATCTCTAATAAAAGCCAATGCTGATATGTGGCAGGATTTAGGACGCATGGGTACCAGGGGGGAAATAGCAAAAGATTGGGTGGTTACGTCCCGGAATACTTGGCATAGTCCGTCTACAAATCTGACTAAAAAAGCATTATTCTGGACCGCAACCACCACAGGATCCAGTGGCGTGTGCTCAACCTCACTGTGTTCGTGCAGTCATTGCAGCATCCATGGCTGTAGTGTTCAGCGCAGACATTGTTCTTTTTCATTCACTTACTTTAAAAGTTCGACATGCTGTATCAGCTATCCTCCTGCAAACCAAAATGCAGTTCTTATCTCCAGGTAGACACTTGTCATGCATGTCTGTGCTCCTATCTCAACCACATGTAACCGTGGTTCGTTGCACAACACTTAATCCAGCCACACTGCTGCCAACCATGGAGGACGGTGATCCACATGACTGTCAGGCCCTTGCAGAAACAACTGCTAAAAGCAGAACTGATTTAAAAGACACCCCACTCTTAGAAGGAGAAGTGGTTTTTGTTGATGGCTGATCTAGCAAAGACATTAGAGGCAAAACTAGAACTGGTTATGATGTGGTTACAGCAACATCCGTTCTGATAGCTGCTGTTCTGCCTTCTTCCTACTCTTCACAAGCAGCTGAACTTGTGGCTTTGACTGAGGCCTGTAAAGCAATGAAAAACAAAAAAGCCACCATTTACATGGATAGTCAATATGCCTATGTTACTGTGCATTTCTTTGCACAATATTGGAAAAACAGAGGTATGGTTACCTCCACTGGCAAACCTGTAACACACACTGTCCTGTTGACTGACCTACTGACTGCTGTACATCTACCATCACAATTAGCAATCTGTAAATGTGCTGCCCACACAAATGCAACTGATCCTGTCTCACTAGGAAATGCCTTTGCAGACAGTGAAGCTAAGAAAGCTGCTGTCTCCTCCTCTGATGTTCTCCTTACAGAAACAACACCTGTTACTTCTGACATCCTACAAAACATGCAAGAACAATCACCTGCTGCTGAAAAACAAACTTGGATTAAAAAAGGTGCTGCCATGTGACCAGAAGGCAAACCAATCCTTCCTAAGAATTTATTTAAATGGGCTGCTATATTGAGTAAAACAATCAGTTCAGGCTGCAGTTTGGATGATCTTGGTCTATAACTATTGAAGCTTCCATCTTATTAAAAACACTTCTTTGTCTTATAAAATTAAAACTTCCTTCTGATATTTTTACTTTTTTCTTAAAATAGTACGATTTTTTTTCGTAATGTAACAGTTTTAATATTGTAATTTAAAAAAATAGTCTTAGTCTGTCCCTAATACTCCATCATGAAGTGAAACCAGTTTATTTATTAATTCTTGTTTGAGTGAGAAATCCTAATGTTGGGAAAATAATGCCACAATAAGTAGGTTTATTTCATTTATTTCAGCACAGCAACAACTTCCTCAGCATTAATTAAGTTTTCAAGCCACCTCTGAAAAGCAGAAACAGTCTATTATTATGACTAATAAACATGTTTTAAACTGGAATTATGATTCTAATAACTCTTTATTTAATAATGTAGACTTGATCTAAAGGTTTGCGGACTCCAACCAGAACACATTCACAATCATAATTATATTTATTACTAAGACATCTTCCATCGTACATAAAACCAGCCTAAATCAATGACAAAGCATCTGTCTTCTTCTCTGAGTTCCTCTCCAGTCTCACAAATTTGTTCACAAGGAGGGTCTCCTCATACAAATTAACACCAGCCCCGTCTAGCCTAATTAAGATGTGAATCCTATTAAGTTGGCCCTAAACTGAGAATTAGTAGGAGGATCACACATTATGGTAATCTGGAATATGGGTAGAAGCTGTTTGGAGATCTTGTTCTGTTTTTATTTTTTTTTTAAAAGCACTGTTAATCCCCAGAATTGGACAGAACTATGTTTTTTGTGATATCTTTACCAGCTTTACACATCTATAGAAATAAAAGAGAACTTTATTTATCTCACAATGGAGAAATTCACTTGTGACATCGGCTCTTATAAAAAAAAGGAGCCGCACAAAGGAGGAAAAAACGTGCATAAAGTATATACAGAGCATCCATAAATATATAAAAAGTGAAGGAGAGATTTAAGG
>NW_015150953.1:611928-615358 GCF_000732505.1 Cyprinodon variegatus
GGCTGTCTGTGTGGTCGTCCTTCTCGATTCAGTACCGGGGCACGCCATTTTTTAAAACCGAGGAACAACTACAAAAGACAACTATGACGAAAGGTTAATTGAGGAGTTTCGGAAGTACAACCACTGGTACGATGCCTCAGACAAATTATATAAAGATGCCAAGGTCTCTGACAACTCCGGGAGGTACAGCCAGAACCTGTTCCTCTTCGATGTTTAGAAACTCTAGATCCATCTCTGTGACCGTGATATATTGCAGACGGGTCATTGTTGTTTCGGAAAATAAACACTCCTACCGGCGCTGTCAAAGTTCTCGTGACCATCCGCCGAAGTTCTCACGAGTTCTCCAATAGGCTCCACCTTGCGCTTTGGCAGGAAACTACTGTGCGTCCCTAGAAATTCCAGACAGACGGTGCAGAAGCATACCAGAAAAACCGGTTTGCGACCAGACCCAAGCGACACTTGATGTGTGCGGTTGTAGAAGTATAATCCGCCATTAAGTCAGTTACTGTGGGAGCTGCTAGAGGAGAAATCGAGAAATGTACCTCAGCATTTAAACTATCCCCTTGGAGAACAGTGGGCTGCCATTGTGCGGGTCCCGGGGAGCAGTGTAGCAGTGTGGGGTTAAGGGTCTAGCTCAGGGAACCAGAGTGGCAGTTTGTGGGAGTGGGGTTCGAACTCAGAACCTCTGCCACCCAAGCGCAATGCCCTAAAAACTAGGCCACCACTCCAACTAATCTAGCATACCAGAGCTATAGATATAGACATTGCTGCCCAGCAGCGATTGTTGCTTTGAGCTCTCCAACAGCTGATGGTTGTAATTTAAAATTGTCTGCTTTATTCTACCGTATTATTTATTTTCTGGAATATTTCTGTAACTCAATTAGCATTTATTCAAAATATATCTTTGTTTCTTAGAAGAGAACATTTTTATTTAGCTCAAAAAGATTATC
This sequence comes from Cyprinodon variegatus, assembly GCF_000732505.1. NCBI lineage: Eukaryota > Metazoa > Chordata > Actinopteri > Cyprinodontiformes > Cyprinodontidae > Cyprinodon > Cyprinodon variegatus. The sequence goes on from NW_015150953.1 coordinate 612,879, forward strand.
TTGATGCCAAATTTTTTAATGGCTTCATTTGCATAACAGAATGATTATTATTTTCTATGTTGATAAAGATTCTCAGTCATCTAGATAATAAAACATAGTGATAAATGTCAGGAATAGCGTTGAGTTGAAGGTTTTATACATTAGCTCAACAAAGCCTTGTTGTCGTTTTGAATTTGCATGTTTTCGAAACAAAAACAAGGTTTTGTTGGGCTACTGTATAAAACCTTGAACGCAACGCTATTCCTGATATTTTGAATTGAAAAAGCTTCCTGAATGGGAAGCGAAACATCTTCAAACTTGCAAACTAAGTCCAGTGGATTGTTTTTAATTTTTATTTTTTTGGTAATATTATTTTCTACGTAGGTTAGTTCATTGCAGGAGTCCAGCGATGCCTCCCTGCACTATTCTTTCATCCTTTGCCCCCCTCATTTAAACTTTTCTACATCCTTCACTGCAGCAACTGCCTGAAACTCGCTGTAGAATCTTATAACTATTTTGTTGTGAATAATATTGATGCATTTTGAAAATGGCTTAATCAGAGTAAGGGATCTGTGTTGAGCTAAATAGTCATTATCAGAGCTGATATCCGATCTCTAAACGATTCATCTCCATCCATCTTCCCCTCGGCTCTGAACAGCTCCCCCATCCCTGAACTCATCCCCACAGCATTATGCGGTTATCACTGTGTTTTATCCTGAGATTATTCTCTTCTGGGAAAATTCTAGTTTGGTCACATGGTTTTCTACAAACAGAATCAGGATTGTGATGGATCCTCCCTGAGGAGTTGATACCTCCAGAGTTAACATACACGGCTGCTCTGATTAACACGCTTCTCCTTAAGCCTGTCAGTTAGTTAAATGTTCTTATCTTCCAAGGAAAAGGCGGGATGCATTCCCACTTGCTGCCTCATTTTGTTGCTCAGATTTATGCTTTTTGGTGTAAATCTGCTCAGGAACTGGCGTTGAGATCCTGTTAAGTCACTCCAAACTGAGGTCATTCGGACTGTTTTCAGCCACAGGCTGGTTACTAGCCATTTGGAAAGGATCCCTTTACATTATGTAAGATGAGAAGTAGAAGGAGGCATTACTTAAGCAAACAGCTTAAACCCCCCCAAAAAACAGACACAAGTTACATATTTATTTATCAGTCAAAAAAGGACAAAGGAAAGGAAGAAAAGTCAAGAAACCGAAGGCAAACAGGGAGAAGATGGAGGTAGAAGGAAAGGAGAAGAAGGATTATCTGGAGACGAATGACAAGGAGGAGAATCAAAGTCCTGCAGGTCAAGGAGGCCACAGCTGAACCTACAGATGCTCCTCAGTCAGGAGGATCCTGACGCTGACCCCGTCCCTGAAAGAGGAGGTGATTCATCACAGAGACCATAAATCAACAAGTCTGACCTTCCCTGCACACAGCTCACACCCCCAGCTGTTTATCATGACAACTCGGCTATCCATTATGTGGCACAATGGACAGTCGATACACTGAAGATACAGCTGTCTGAGCGGGGCGGCTCGGAAACCCAGATAAAACGCCTCCCTTAATTATCTGGGAAAAAAATATTTAGTTTTCTTGAAGCGAGGAAAATATATATATGTTTGTGTGTGCGCTAAATAATCTGTGATTTTTTAAACTTTAAAAAATATGAAAGTTGGTGGACATTTGGTTGCATTTCACTACCCGATTAAAGAAGTGTTACGCCGAACCAATAGATGGATTATACGATACATGAATACTGCAAGAAAATAGTCAGAGAATTGTTTAAAAAATATTTAGATGAGACTCTGATCATTGGTAAGAATAAGAATATATTCAAATCGAGTAAGTTGATATGCTTTCTTGTCTCCCAGCTGTACCTGAATGCAACATAAGCAGTTGTATGCAGTATGTTGAACTGGGACAGGGTCGTGTTTGTCTTTATCCCTCTGGTTTAGGGGGAGTCTGCTTCCATCTGTACAAGCTGTGGTCAATCAGCTGACCCGGTCAGAGATCTGTTGGTGTGAAATAAAGATGACTGGGTTCTACACATTTGTGATGGCAGCCGACCCAACCTGACCTCAGCTGCAGTCAAAAAAAGGTTTGAATTGTCCTAAGTGGATCTGGATGCAGTGAGGACTTAAGCGCCTGAGTGCTCTCCCTGTCAGACCTAGAAAACAAGCGAAGCGCTCTATTCAATATGGATTTTGTTGATGCTCAGAAGTGACCAGAATCCAGCTCAAGTCAGACACCAATGGCAACTCCATGTAAGAATAAAAAGTAAAAAATAAATAAATAAATAAACCATTGGTGTATTCCAATCTGGTGGCCTTGTCCTCCAAGGACTGGGTCTACCTGGACTGGGTCCTTCGAGCTCAGCTGAGGCTGATGACGTTTCAGGAGCATGCATGTTTTGGCCACAGGTGGCAGTATCATTTGAGAACTCTGTAATGGTTTTTTAAAGTTAAAAACACTCTATGCAACATTTTTCAGTTAATTAATGTGTT
>NW_015150953.1:616220-618253 GCF_000732505.1 Cyprinodon variegatus
TGGTGATGTGGGGTGGGGTTGTACTCCCCCAATACTGTAAGAGAAAATTTGAGAAAATAACAGATTTTGTCATGATTTATTTAAGGATCAGACCCAAAATGCAGAGCACCACTCAGAGAGCAAGGCAAAGGTTAAACAGGTTTATTGTGGTAGAGAGGGTTGGATCTGGAACTCAGAGAGCTGGTGAACAGGAACCAGAGAGTTGGAGAGGATATAGCAATGATTAGTTCAGGAACCATAATCTTGAATTCCATAAGGACAATGCTAGCGAGGGACTCACGTTTGGGGGGGGGTTCTTCTCTCGCTTCGAATCCAGTCAGTGTGGGTTGAGCTAGTGAAGAGGGGACTCATTGGAGAGTGGACAGATAGATATTCGTTGGACCCGGAGGAGCAATAGAGCGGACTGCCACTTGGAATTCCGAGAGGTTAATCCCCGGCTCAGGGTGAAGCTCAAACAATCCTTCCAGGGGGAGAAGGCCAAACATCCAGTATGCAGGAAGACTTCCGGCCAAAAGGCCAAAAGACAAAAACAACGTTAGACTCAGTACAACAAAACTCAGATTAGACTCAGCAAAACTTAGCTTTGCTAGGGTACCCAAAACTGGCAAACACTCTGGCGTCGAGGTAGTGACAGTCCACTGCTTAAATACTGCTCCAGATAATGATCCAACGAGCCGTAGGTGTGCAGGGAAGCCCAACGAGGAGGGGGCACAACCTAGTGGTGGAGAAAAGGAAACACAAAAACAGACCACACAAACTGGATTTTATTTAACTTAGATATCAAACCTATGTTTTTTTCACAAGCATGTTCTTAAACAAAGTAAATCGGATGGAAGGTGATAGTTGGATGAGACTCTTTTCGCACAATAACTGACCCTGATGTCCCCCCTGTCAGTAGTCATGGCTAACAAAGAGGTGAATTTCCTTTATTGGGCTATATTTTCATAAAGTGTACCAAAATCAGTAACTTTGAAAACATAATTAAGAGAGTCAAATTGACCTAAAATCATACCGTTTGTCTATAAATAAGTGATTTATATTCAGTTTTAGGGGGAGGTGTAAATCATATTACTTTGACTCAAATTTTGAAGGAAGTGCCTCAACTTTTGGTTCTGCTGCTGCAGAATTAGATATTCTTTAGCTTTATTATCGCTGACAGTAAAGAAATGAAAGAAAACACAGAGATAAAAATGAGGAAGGACAAATAATAAAGGTGTCAGCTGGAATTCAATCGGGGCCTTTGCTGTTCACAGACAAAGCCCTCAGGGTGTCCAGACTGTTGAAATATGAAGACCACATATTAGTAAGAGGCTTTTCACACATACATAAAGTCATTTTCCAAACAAAGGAGATAGAGCTCCAGTTCAAATGGGATAAAACAGGTTTAAAATTGGAGCAAAATGACCAGGGGTAACCTCATGCTCCTCCAACAGTTAAATAGCATGTTATTTTTTTCCCAGCTCTTTTCTTTAGCCGCCTTCGAAAACACAATTATCCCCCTCTGATGATTACGGTTCACCTTGTTCCCTGAGATGATACAGAGTTCACTCTGAAATATTCAGCTAATAGAGATTATACAATCAGACACAAAGACCCCCTGGGATGAAGAAAGGCCTCCGTGACCCAGTCATACTGCAGGATTTATGTAGTAAGTTTCACCTAATAAGAAACCTGGGCCCTAAAATGCTCAGGGAGAAATATAAATAAATGTTTCTGAGCCCAGCCCCGTTATCGTAAAAGACACCAGAATATTTGTCCAGTCAAAGCCATCAGTCCTGACAAACCCTTTGGCTAACTTTGTGTAACCATCGCAGGGTTCAGATCAAATATTTACTTGCAAATGAATGATCCTGTAGCATATAGAGCCACCTTTAGGAGCAGTAAAAAAAACGCCTGAGGGTTACGGTTGGAGCCACTCCTCGCTCCAACGGCGCTCCATATTACTGAGGTTTGCAGATTTGTTTCTGCACAGCTCTCTGAGGGTCCCATCACAGGTTTTTGATTAAGGGTGTAAATCACACCCATCATGGCGA
>NW_015150953.1:621474-623001 GCF_000732505.1 Cyprinodon variegatus
AAGTAAAAATATCAGAAAAATCTACTTGAGTACAGTAATGAAGTATTTGTACTTCGTTACTTCCCATCTCTGGTAGTGGCTAAAGGAAGTGAGGCAGGAGGGAAAAATAGGTTTAGCGCCACCAAAGCATGGGAGTCAGAATTACGTCCAGGAGCAAATGGATAAAAATAGACCAGAGAAAAAAAACAAAACATAAATCGATACTCTTGCGGACACGTCAATGAATCGGATCGTCGGCTGTTGGATCGATGCATCGATACAAAACGATTATTATTTACACCCCTAGTTTTGATCAGGTTGAGGTCTGGACGTTGACTGGGCCATTTAAAATACTCTGATTATTGTTCTTTTTTTGGCTATTTTGTTGTAAATTTACTTTTGGACTTGTGTTCATTGTCCTATTGTAGGGTTGAGTTAAATAACTTTAGTACAGAGAGGAGATCATCATCATCCACCTGAAAATGCTCAGATGAGACCAAATCATAACCACTCTACTACCCAACTGAACTACTTTTAAAGGGTGTTTATGTTTAGATTCTGTTCAGTTTTTAAGCAAAAGTGCTGCATCCAAACAAAGTTGTTCTAGATGTCTTTTGATTCATGCTGATGCAACATTAAACAAATCTATACCTCTGTCTGTCTACACCATCTTATCTATGCTGTGTTGGAGGGAGGACTGGAGCCTATCTCCAGCCTTCATTGGGTTTCTATCTGAGGCTAGAAATGTGTGTTCAGTCTTTTTCTATTTGGACTATCATGAACTTTAACCTTTAAGTGCTAAGTTGAACATAATGGCTTAAATATGTTTTAAATGTCCTATTAACTTAAAAACTGCTGTTTGTGAATTATTTCAAAAAATATATGCTTTTGTTATTTTCTATTATAGTGGGAAAAAAAGTATTCAACTATTTGCTCCAGTTAAATAAATGAACATCGATGGGTTTTACTCAGTCTGCACTATATTTTTATATCTTTGCAAAGAGAGAACATTTCATCATACGGCCCTTTTCGTTTGGTAATCAGCCCTGTTCTGCCTGGTTTTGTGTTATTTTTTTCTAAAATTCAGTTTCTGCTAAAAATGTAATTTAGAAAATGTTTAACTATCTGTGTATATATTTTATCTCTTTTTAATTTCTATTTTTATCTTTATTATCTTGTGTAGTTGGATGTGTGTGTATATATATATATATAAAACTGTAACTGGAGCGCGTAACAAAAGTTAATTCCCTCTGGGATTATTAAAGTATTTCTGATTCTGATTCTTAAAATATATAATTACAGTCAGGTCTAGGAGTGTGATTTTGATCATGAAGAATCTTATTGTAGTGCTCTACAAACGGAACAACAGAGAGAAGTGCTTTTAATAAATGTAAAAATGGTCTTCAACAGTGGGTCCTCGGAGGTACTGCATGGGGGTCGCGAAAGTTTTGGTTGATTAGACTTTCTTTAGATTAGACCACTAATTGAAATGTCTTTAAATACACATAACCACAAATTCAACTCAGTGTAGTAAACAGATAAATGGAG
>NW_015150953.1:623388-625584 GCF_000732505.1 Cyprinodon variegatus
ACAACACCTGTCCCATCAACCAGGAATCAGAATCAGAAATACTTTAATAATCCCAGGGAGAAATTACTTTAGTTTCATTACTCCATCTGTAATAGAGTGACTATAGGACCAGTTTGATAGAACACTATTTCAATTTTACAATATCTATATAATTAGGGGGTCCTCGCTCCATCTAGCCATCAGTTTGGGGGTCCTTAGCCTGGAAAACGTTGAAGACCGTTGCTTTGGATTAAATAAAACAGAGCATGTGTTTGGTTGAATTAAATACTTTCAAATGTGTAATGGATTATCGTTGTTGCAATTATTGATATTTCACGTAGCAGATTATCCCTGAAACTCCAAAGTTATAAGTCCCAAGTGTGAAATTTGACAGAAGGTAAAAACAAAACCTGTATGATCCACAGCAAAATATATATATAGTAGGTACACTTAATAATCATTGTGCAACATTATTGCAGTTCATTCAGAAAGTACTTTTAATACTTGAAGCATTTTTAAAACCAAGTGTATTTTTACTTTTACTTAAGTAAAAAAAAGTCAGTGCGATACTTTTACTTTTACTAGAGTATCTGTTTTTTTTATTTTACTTGTACTGATGTATCGCTTCTGAGTAGAGTTGTCTTACAGTATTAAGGTTGTTATGAAGGCATGAGGGGTCCAACCTAAGGTAATAAAGCATCTGATGAGTGAATACGGCCTTTTCAGCCAACTTATTGGCCTTTTTCCTTGTTTTTGTACCTACAAGAGTAAGAAGAGTTGTCATTTGTGAAGCTTGCAGATTGGGAAATAAAAGCCAACATGTATTGGCCTCTACAATATCACCACCTATAGGTGGGAATGAGTGGCTTTCCATTCAAAGTACATCCCACTGATGATTCAAGACCTATAAATCATGTGTTTTCTGGAATAGCTTTCTGCTCTCAGCCATAAAGTCACCTCTAGTCTCTCTTTAATGAAAAATAAAAAGGTTACAGTTGACCGTAAAGGGATAAATACTTCCTTAAATAAATAATTTGCAGTGTTACAGGATCTTATTGGATCTAAGAGAAGCTTGGGGTTCTAACTTCCCCCAGAGCACACGAGGAGTCCACATTCCTCAGGCTTGGTCTTCTTTGGACATCCCAACCAGGTCCTCATTAGCAGTGACCTCCTCGTTAGTAGCTCTTAATTTCACATGAGTGTGGCGAACCTCACCACACCGGGGGTCAGAGGTTGTGGCCTGGCTCTCATTAGCTCTGTGAGAGGGCACTTGTTACGATTTATATTGTGGTGATTGAAGTTGAATATGTGGTCTTTCCTCCTTTCAGACGGGTCTAATCTCCCTGTGAGTTTACCCAACCCTAACACTCCACTCTCTTTAAAGCCAGAGAGATTCTGGAGACGGAGAGGTGACCCCAAGCCATTTCCTTCTTTTCTTTATAACACTAACTCATTTATTCCCTTCATTAACCCTTTTGCAACCATCTCCTTGGAGACGGGATCCTGTTGAGAACTTTATGCTCCACAGAGACATCATGACTATTCCATCAGCGTCTTAATTGCAACTGAATGGACCAATGCCGGTTTTAATTAAACTACTAATTTTAATGTTTATTTAAGGTTAAATAGTCTCATATTTTATGTTTACTTTTAATCTTAATTTTTAATGAAAGAGTTGGAGCAATAATCACTATTAAAGTTTTCAATTCCTTTTTTCACTTATTTCAAGAGATGGGGTCATGAAAATGTAAAGGGTTTAAAATAGCCAGCAGTTATTTTAAAATATGATTTATGAATTTTTTTATCTTTAACTTTTGTAAATTTTCTTTTATCAGGTGAAAACTTTAATAATATATTGCAAACACTTTTACAAATATTAGTTGTTTTTCACCTTTTAAACCTAGAGATATTGTTTGGAAGTGATTCTGTGGAGTGTTTAGCCTATGTTTACTTCCTGATTCCTGAGCCAATCATATTAGAATTAGAAAAATTGCAAAAACAGAGAGCAGTATTTCTTTTTTACGTTGGCTAAAGAGCAGCAGCCAGGCTACACTGCAAAAATGATCTCAAAATGAGTAAAACTTTCTTAAATTAACTGTATTTTCCCTTAATTCGAGCAGGTAAATGATATGATTTGCCAATGGAATTAGCATTTTTACTCTTTAAATAAGGTATCTAGATATTATGTGCTTGAAATAAGACAATACAATTGTTTTT
>NW_015150953.1:626840-633547 GCF_000732505.1 Cyprinodon variegatus
AAGAAACAGAGCAAGCTCTGATCATTGTTACACTGCACTTTTATGAGCTATGGCTGAACAGTTTATAAATACCAAAATAAAGTAAAAATGTTAAAATTAAATAATTTTTATACAGGTATACGCAAATACATATTTAGTATTTATATTTGTAAAAATACTGCACAGTATTTTATTTGTTAATTTTTATATTTTTAACTCTGTCACTTATGTTATTCCTATATATTTTTTTAGGTCCACATTTGTGTGGCCACTTTTGCTACAATCGGTTGCTGATGTAACACCACAATTTACCCATTGTGGCACAATAAAGTGATTTTTTATTCTGTCTGTCTGTCCATCCAGTAACTGTGTAACATTGTTTACAAATTAGACTTTTTAGTTAAATAATGACACGGTCAAGCATGCTAATATATTAAAATTTCAGGGTAGATTTGTGTGACATTACTTCCCAGTCAGTTTATTATTGGCATAAACCCAATACTTTTTCATTTCTGGGCAGGTTTTGTGCTCATAATCGCTCTGCAAATATTTGAAATTTAAGCCTTTTTGGTCACAATAGAGAGACAAGAGTCAGGAAAGAGATACAAAACTATCTGTTGGAGCTATTTATTCTTTATTTCTTTATCCATTTGAATTGTGTTAATTCCTAAACTTATACATTTTTGTATTATTTACAGACTTAATTTATAAGTTAATTGTTGAATTTTGTGCATCAATTTTTTGTTGTTTTATCATTTTTTCTTTATTTATTTTATGTAAAACAGGAAGAAATGTGGGCGGTCCATTTTCTATAATTGTAGGAGCCTGGTAAGGACCAGCAGGCATTTGGGTTAGGGGCCTATGGGTTTTTACCAGTTTATTTAATATTGGAAGTAAATCAGCTGAACATCTACAAGTCTGGACTTCAACTTCTTTTGCCTGCGTCAAGAAAACATGACCCCAGTGCTGATAGTGGCTTATTGGAACTTTATTGGATGTTTGGTTTGACAAACAATTGCCACTACACTATCTATGGCATAAAAGTGACTTTAAGTTAAATGGCACAGGACTTTTTACACCTTTTTTTCCCCCTAATTCTACCTCAAAATGTTGCTTTCCAAATTGTTTTAAATGTTAATTGCTACAATAGAAAGAGAAAATTGGCCAGGCCAGAAGAATGGAGAGATGTAGAGTCTTTACAGGTAAGGAGAGATTATAACTTTTAGACAATATGTATTTGCTGGGTGAAATCAGACAGGTATTCTTCTTTTCATATATATTTCACAGGAAAGACTAATCAATAATAAATCACTATGAAAAAAAGCAGTTTCTCTTCATTTTAATATTACTTAAGTAAAAGTAAAAAGTATGAGTTAGTAAAACGACTCATAAAAAGCTACTAAAGCAACAAACTAGTAGCTATACATCTCAAAGTGCAACACCAGCTGCTTTTTCTTCATTAAAATCTGCTTTTTTATTTTATTTTTTTAAAAGAATAAATTCTCCCCAATGTCAGCAAGAAACAAAAACCTAACCGCTGTTAGTATCTATTTCTTTTTTCTGACTGTAAAGAAGGTTTCATTGGAGCTGTATAAAACAAACAAGTAAAAAAAATAATAAACATGGCCCAGGACATAAAGCTGAAAGTGAGTATTTTTCAGAAGGCTTATTATCCACAGGGTGGATGTGTTCCTTTCAGGTAAACGATCAGATGAGCTGCTGCTTGTTTATCCTGGACAGAAAAATCCCCAGAGAGAATTTATTGGCTGTTTCTCGTCTTTTTATAGTTTTCACATGATGTCATCACTTACATGGTATCGCTGTAACAGCCCAAATTGTGTTTGTGCTCTAAAATAAAACAAAGAATGTAAATTTGAAGATTGTGTTCCCAAGAAAAAGCATTTAGGGGAATGCAGGGTTCTGTAAAACAATCCAGTCCTGGGAGGTTATTAATGTTTCAGCTTTAATAAGCGGATCAACACAACTGGGAAAAATTTGATCATTTTCTTTTCACTGACTACGCTTGAGAAAAAATACTAAGAAAAACAAAGTAAATAAACTGAGTATTATATTACAAGCTGAACCATAACCTGCGTTTTATTGTTATTGTTCCTCATACCTCCTGGATTAAACATTTTATTGCACTAATTCTTGTTTCACTGAACACACAGGGTAGTAACTTTGCCTTTAAGACATAAAAACAGACATGTTAAGGCTGTAAAAGTTACAAGGATTTCCGTCTTTATTGCTCTACTAAATGAATGAGCTCATTATCGACTGGAGTGAAAATGAAACAGTTGATTGCGAGTAGAATTCCTGCTGCCTTACAGCAAGGACCTCCAACTGTGGCTTCCTGGAGGTTAACTTTCTTTGCTGTTTCGGCAAAGCAGCTCAGCTATGACCGCATCTTGGCCAGACCAATTGTGGGACCAATAATGCTTTTGTGGAAAATTTCACAAAATACTAAAAGACATGTTTGAGCTCCCATCCACCAAATGTGGATTGTAGTTTTAGTTCTCAAGCTATCCATCCATCCATCTTCTGTCAGGCTTTATCCCAGTTGGGGTGACGGGGGGTGCTGTGCAGGTCGCCAGGCTATCGCAGGACAACACAGAGACAAACAGGACAAACAACCATTCATGGACACACTCACACCTAAGGAGAATTTAATTTCAATTCACTTAAAGTTTATCTATTAAGCTCCAATTCACAACACATGTCATCTAAAGGCACTTTACAGTTTACCAGATCATACAAATTGATTCAAACTTTTCTATCTAAGGAAAACCAGTTGACTCATTGACTCTAAGCAAGCTTGTAGCGACAGTGGAGAGGAAAAACTCTCTTTTAACACACTGCAAAAAACATCTAGAAATAAGTGAAAAATGTCTTGAATTAAGATGCTGATGAAAGTTCTCAGTCATCCAGGTCAAAGTCATTCCGTAAAAATTCAAAAAATTGGTTTCCAAGATTTGAAGACGTTTCGCCAACTTTGAGAAAGCTTCCTTGAGAGGTTGGCGAAATGTCTTCAAATCTTGGAAACCAAATCCAGTGGATATCTTTTGAAATTTTACGGAATGTCTTGAATTAAGTGTATTTACCCTTAATTTGAGCAGGTAAATAAGATGACCTGCCAATGGAATTAGTATTTGTTCTCCTTAAATAAGATAATTAGCTAATACATGCTTGAATTAAGACAAAACTATAGTTTTTTTCTTATTTTAAAAGTAAACTGTCTCGTTCCGTTGGCAAAGTGAAAAAATGCACTAAATTTGAGCAAAAATGAGTTATTTAGTTTTTAGTTTTTTGCAGTGCAGGAAGAAACCTTCAGCAGAACCAGGCTCAGTTTGAGCGGCCATCTGCAGAGGCCGAACGAGGTTCAAGGAGATAGAAGCGGAAATACAAATAGCAGCTGTAAAAGGCGGCCCCGTCCAAGAAACACACAGCCAGGCAGACGAGCTCCGAGCCAGCTCTCATGTCAGAGGATAAAGAGAGCACATCCAGTTAGTCACAGTCAGAGAAACAGGACTACACTGGAAAACAGGCAAACTCTGTGCAGAAAGACCCCGGGCTGGGAATTGGACTCTCAACTAGGAGCAGCCCTAGTTCTTAAGCTACTAAATCTAGTTTAATATTTGGATCAAAAATAAAATATAACTGCTTTTGGACACTTGTTGGCTCTCTAGTTGGTAAAACTTTTTAAAATCTGCTTTTACGAGTTGCACAGACTACTTAGTTATCTTTGACCTTTCCTCTTAGCACAATCTCATTTCAGGGGTGTCAAATTGCATTCAGGTGTCTTGAACGCAAACCGATCTTTCGGTGTCAAAATTGGCAACGCCGGATCATCTATTGCTTCTCTATCTTAAGGGGTCCCACAAGGCTCAATTTTAAGGCCCCTGCTCTTTTTTCTGAATTTGCTGCCACTTGGTTCCATACTGAGTAGACTTGGGATTGATTTAAATGTTTATGCTGATACCTGCCAAATATTTTTTGCACCTAAAGCAGGAAGATGATTTTTCAGTGAAGACATGCTTTTATTTAATCTCGATTGGATTACTGTAACGGACTTTATGTTGGTTACAGCTTACAGCTGGTGCTAAACGCAGCTGCTCGTCTTTTAACTGGTACTCTAAAAGATGATCACATCACTCCTCTCCTGGCCTCTCTCAGCCTGCATGTGCATTTTAGAGTTGATTTTTAATATTCTTACCTTTTTTTAATTACCTAAATAACCTTGCCCTATCTTACCTCTCTGAGCTTCTTCACCTCCACTTGCCTCCTCATTCCATCAGGTCAGCGGAACAGCAGCTCCTGCAGGAACCAAGGTTTAAGAGGAAGCTCAGAGGGGTCAGAACCTTCCATATTGCTGCTCCTCGTTTATGGAATAGCCTCCCGCTGCACATTAGGAGGCACCTTCCCTGCCGGATTTTAAAACATGGCCAAAGACTTACTTTTACTCATTGTTTTTTAACACTAACTACTTAGTTGTTGTGACGTTGTTTATTTAGCAAAAGCAAATTCTTATTATTACCTTATTTTATATTTTTATGCTGTATTTTATTCTTTTATTGTGTTTTTTTTTTAGCTGTAGCTGTTTTAAAGTGCTCTACAAAATAAAGATGATGAAGTAGAGCTGTCTTAAAGTTGCTGGACTCCAGCACTTGAGAGTTTGACATGCTCCCTTAAAACAGATCCTCCGCAGCACTTAACAATCAGAAGGTTAGGCACATTTCCAGCACTGCCTGGGGGTTTTGTTCAATCTTATAACTCTTTCCCACTGGCTAAAAAAACCTGTTCCAACTGTCAAAAATTCTGCTTTTACTGGCAATGAAAATGGCGGTGTTTGCCCGCATTGAATCGATTCGACAGCATGTTCCTCTCCATTGTTGACTTTCCTGATTTCTGTTGCACTGGTGAAATAATCAATGCTAAGCATGATGGTGTCAGAAAGCACGTGGGGGTGGGGGGTAGAGATATCACGCAGCTTTCCAGTGAGGGGTCAGACCCAGCTTCTTTTGCCAAATGGGAAAGAAAGCAGCGGGTCAACCTGCATTTGAAAAAAACAAATTAACCCACTAATTGCAGAGGGAAAGATTCCAAAATGGAAGCCAATTTCTGCCACTTTGAAAGTAAAGAAATGGAACATGATATATCATCATTATAACATTTAAAGTCAGAGCTATGTGCTACAAAGTCATAATTTTGACGTTCAAAGTCATAATTATCAGATCACAAGATACTTTGTATGTATAATAATCTTTTTTTTTTGTGGAACTGGTGGCTTGCTCTTGCAAAGTCAGCTGACAGGAAGAGGACTAATGCATCTGTACATGGGTCATGCGCCCTAACCACTGCATTACTAAAGCACACCCTTTACATCTCAAATCTATTCCCATTGAGTTAGAATTGGTTGAAAAGATGACATTATTAATATCCAAACAACATCTACATTTGGTTGGAAGTGAAAGGTGCAAAGCAGTTAAAAAACATTTAAAATTTGTTAAAAAACCCTTTTTTTTACTTTCAAGTTTGGGAGAGGGCTTCTATAGGCCAAATCAGACAGCGGTCATATTTGGCAAACTCTAGATGTATAATTCAAATTGCATTCCTGTGAAATAAACAGCTTATGGGAAGCAGAAATGTTCATAAACTTGGTTCCTTCTAAATGCCATTCAACTGAAATCCCTACATAGTGTTTCTGGTACCGTGTAGAGATCTGGCAGTTCTGAAGTGACATGCACCTAGTAAAGTAAGTCCTCTTTATGCTCTACTGAGACTGACCTCCTTACTTCTATGATCGTTCAAAACTAGACATGCTGTTCTGCCATCACATGTACATTTACATTCTGTCATTAGTTATCAAAATGATAGGAGATGAGAAAGTATCATGAACTGAGCTCTTTTATTGAAGGAGGCAGTGGAAATGAGCTTTTTTAATCAAAATGCAAGACAGAAAAGATAATATGGAACAAAAAATAACACAGGAATGCTATTAAGAGGTTTGTGGTTTGCTCTTGAGCTGCATTATTTCCCCGCTCCGGTGTCTGTATGGCTCTCTGCCCACCGGGCTCCTCTGATCTATCGCTCTGGTTCCTTAGCTCCAGAGGGGGGCACGGCTGGCTGCAGGTTATGGCTCTCTTAGCCGCTTCTCTCACACTGATTTCCTGCTGCTCCTGCCTGAGCTCAAAAGGTCTCCCCTTACCTCTGTGTCATGATGTTACAAAGTTCTGACCCAAATGCAGAAAACCGAACAGAGAGATGCAGGAAAAGGTTTAACAGGTTTTATTGAAGAGGTTAAACAGAGGGAGAAGTGTTGCTCTGAACACTGCTCAACCGGAACTGTAAAGTGAGGGGAAGACACAGCGGTTAGTTCAGGCTCAGTGGGGAATTTGACTCGTGAACTTGAAGAGGATTTGGTTGCTGACTCACGTTTCCAGAGAAGTTGTTGAATCCTTGACTCCTCTCTGTGTGCTGTTGTTCCAGTGTTTGTCTGATTCGGTGGAGGGCGGAACAGGGTTTACCCAGAATGCGGTTGATAGTTGGTGAACGGAGAAACTGACTGCCACTCAGATTTCCTGCGGTACTTGAACGGGTCGTAGTGGAGAATTATCCCTTTCTCAGTGAGAAGCTCAAAGAATCTCTTGGGGAAAGTGGATCTAAACCTCTTTTTTGAACCCCAGCTCAGTTTGAAGCTCAGTTAATCCTTCCAGGGAGGGAAGGTCAGA
>NW_015150954.1:0-11671 GCF_000732505.1 Cyprinodon variegatus
TTGGGTCTTTACCAGAGGAGTATTTGAGCAGCAGGCTTTCACTACCTTGACGCCAGAGTGTTTGCCAGTATTGGGTACTCTAGCCAAACTGAGATTAGCAGAGTCTAACCTTAGCCTTGTCTCTCTGAGTCTAAACTTGCTTTGTCTTTGTTCTTCAGCAGGAAGCCTTCCTTTATCACTGGATAAGTCTGGACCTACTACCCCCCTGGAAGGAGTAACTGAGTCACACTGAGCAAGGGGAGACCTCCACATGATCTGTTAAAGTCCACTTCTTGAAAACCAAGTGACAGACCGCTCCTTTACTCCTTTGGGTCCAAAGTTAGTCTGGCTGTCTGCTCTCCAATGAGTTCATTCTTCTCTGGATTTAACCCCACAAACTCTGAACTGATCATTGTGATCATCCCTTCAGGGTTTCCGGTTCCAGTTCACCAGTCCGCTGAGGTCCAACAGTATTAGCCGCTGAATATCTCTCTCTATCTGTGTTTTTGCTAACCCTCAATAAGCCAGTTAACTTTTACCCTTGGTCTCTGAGTGGTTCACTGCATGTGGGTCAGATCTTTAAAGCCCATTATGACATTAAATCGATGATATTTATCAAATGGGAATAACTTCAAAAACAAGAAATATGTTATTTGTTTGAGTGTGTCTTTTAACATTTTTGGCTTGGTCTACTGAGATTACAAACTAGTGGAGTTAAAGTAATTGCACTAACACAAATTGCAAGTTTGTGTGATGGGTGTGATGTTAACCTGCCTAAATCTGTGATTAGAACAATAGTCAAAAATAAGCCCAACAAAATCTTCACAGCTCACTACGACAATAGTGTAAATATTTTGGAGGGGCCTCATGCAACTCCAGACTTAAATTGAGACAACTGGATGGCTGTAGGCTCCTCCAGTGGGGCTGAGTTAAAATTATTCCCCACAGGAGAGTTGGCTAAAATTCCAAATTTCCTTCAGGTATTAGGATCCCAGGGCAATTAGATTCCCACAGATGGCTAGTTTGGTTTGAGAAGTTTTTTTTTTTTTTTTCATTAAACAATAAAAATAATAATTTCTCAGATTTTCTGCATTTAGTATTATTTTAGGATCTTTTCACTACCTTTCAAGCACTGCAAAACAATAGATCTAGCACATAGTGAAATTAGTTTTTATTCCTGAGTGTTTTTCCTCATGCAGAAACATGACTGGTCACTCAGCTGTGATTTAGATTGAAATGCTGCAGGCTCTGCTGCAACATGACAGCCATTCTAATGAGTCCTTTATTCACCGCTGAGAGCAGCAAACACAAACACACTCCAGAAGCAGCCGGTGAATTGGCTTCACCACTTCTACAAGGCTTCAGTTTATGAATCCCAGTGTGAGAGGAGCTCAGACGCTTTACATGTTTTTATGGATTTGTTGCTAGGTGCAGTATAAACTGTGTTTCAGCCACACTGAATAGGAAATGACCCCTCTCTCAGGGTTGTTTCTGTATTGCATTAACAAAAACTAAGATCCATAATAAAAATGTATCAATGCTAAATAAATCATGCATTAAAGCAAAAAAAAAAAAACAGAAAACAAGGCCCTCTACTGTGAGTATATATTTGTATCAGCTGTTATTAAAGAACTAAAAAAAGTTTTCCCTTTCTACACTCTGTACTATGGCTGGATGATAACTCAGTATGAAGATATATCTGAATGTAATAGTAACAGGGACATTATTTTTAACAGACTTGTCCTGTAGTTTGATATACATTACAGTCACCTGATGAAGGGGAATAAAGTTTGTTTTTAGACTATTGCTACGGTTACTGCTGGTTGCACTGCTGTTAACTTTATAGTCAGAGAAGAAAAAGAAGAAAGGCAAAAACCCATGGATTTAGAAATGTAAGGAGAGAGAGAGGGGGCCGTGATGATGAACTTGACCCCAATGTGCTCACAGATAAACCTAAACCTTAGGCTTGGCTCCAGACTGAGGTTCAAGCTCTGCTGTACCAGGTAACATCACATGCCTGAATTTTCTTGTCGTCATCATGTATGTTTATAGTATACTCTTTTTCTCTTTGTCTTACTGATCCTTTGTGCTCAGATTAAAGGCAGTAGTTCAATGCAACCTTTAAACAGATGTTTAACATCAATTCATTGTGTTTACATTTCTGTATTAACATGACATGTAATGTCTTGATTTTTAAAACTGTTTTCATTTTAAGGAGGAAATCTTCATGATTTGCACAATGTAATGGTGAGTCTTAAAACAACCATTCTTTGGTGTGCATCACCTAGAGAATCGAATTACTGAAATACCATAAATCCCCTAATATAGGCTTGGGCCTTTATTTCACTCAGGTACATCTTGGTCCAGGCCATTATTGGAAGGAGGCCAGAATTAGAGGCATGCCTCTAACGGTATACTGAAGATTATCAATAAATACCGGTAATTCAAACACCTTCCAGGAGCTGCAATTTTTCAGCATGGCAATAATAAAAAAAAAGCCTACACAGAATGGAATCTTGGCCAAACCGACTTGCGAAACAGAATTTAAAAAAAAATGTGACAAAAAGTTTACGAAAACTGTTTTGCCACAACAGCGAAATTTTATTAGACGTAGGCTAAGTGGAATTAGGCTCCTAGTATATATTTCACGGGAAATTCAAAACGAAGGTCAATGAAATTCATGTCATTTTAACACTGTGTGGTTACCATCAAACTGACAATTAATCACATGTGTCTTTCAGATCAGAACGAGACCGACCATTGTTAGAATCCCGGCCACTACAGGCCAATATTAGAGGATTTACGGTAAACACACTTTTTTTTACAATTATCTAAACCTGTTGATTGAGTCTGCATATATGCTTACTAGAGACCTTTTGTATCCATTTAAGTACTACAATAACACCCTCTGCATACCAAATCTACAGTCAAAGACAAAGCCATTGGTCTGGCAGATGAAGCTAAGCAGAAATTAGGTCAGCCAAAAGGACAATAATTACAAAGCACAGTGGGAGAGCTACAACAGAATGGCAGCGTAATACAGAAATCCACATTTTTCTTTGACCCAGTCACAGTACTGACTTAAACCTGTTGGAAACACAGCCAATGGAAAACTATTTAGCCTATGAGATGTCCAAAGTGTGGTCGGAGGGCTGTTAATTGTCCATGGAATTGATTTTGAGCAGCCGCAGATCCCAATTCAAGAATAATACAAATTTGGCCACTAGCAAAGGCTTTTAAAACTTTCTTCCTGGACAAGATTTTCAATGACAAATTACCTCTTAAAAATAAATATATATTATTTATATATAAAAATCAGATAAAAATCTAATCTGTTAGATGCCATACAAAAGAAGTGTCTTAACCATGTTTCTTTGCCTTCATTCTAATTTCATTTGATAAGGCCAAAAAAGTTGTCTTTTTCTTTTTTATTAAAACCCTAAGTTCGTTTCTGCAAATTAAAAACTTAAACTAAAGCCAATGACTGCTTTTAACCTGGCAATTTAGTCCCAAAATGTTTCAGCAGCATTTATTTAGGCAAAATTTAAATATCTAAAGAAACCCAGGAAGGATTTTCTTACATCAGTCTTAGTAAAGTCCAAGTGAAGTCCATTGTAAAAACAGCTAAATAAACTTCATATTGTAAGTGCCAAAATAATTAGATGTGTTTAGATTTTATAAGTGAACAGAAGGGATATAAAATACTGCATTTATCAATCTTAATGTAAAGAACTAATAAAATATGAACTATATTTTTTACTATTCCTCTACATCAAAGAAGTTTTTACGAAGACCAAGTGTTTTGATAAATTAATCCTTGACATACATACCCCCCCCACCCCCAACCAAAAAAAACAAAAACATCAGATGTTTTCCAAACCTAAAAGCGCCTTTGGCCATGCAACAGAATCCAGGTTACTGCATAGTAGCTCATACAAGGACCGGCGGTGATACAGAAAGCCTGGATTACCCACATCCTTCACGCCGAGATGACGGTTCCAGGGCTAATGCTTATCAGACTGCAGCCAGGCGGGAGCATCACACAGCATGTCCGTCTGAGATCTGAGCTGCTCTCTGATTCATTTCTCTGGGATGTTTATGTGTGTGAGAGACAGGCTGTGATATAAATTCCCAGATCAATCGAGTGTAAGTCAGCCTTTCAGCATGATGGAAAAATGAAGGTTGCATTAACAGAGAGCTAATGCTGCTTTTACAGCCTTTCATGTGCTATGTTGATAACAAGCAGGTTACTTATGTTTGAATGAACTTCAGACTCAAATTTGAATATTCATCACTGTGATTTTAATTCATTTTACAATGCAGGTGGAATTAAACTCCTCTAAAACTGCACATTCCTAACCACTTCAAATTCTATTTACTACTTCTGCTACCTTTTTCTGCACGAAAATTTTTTTTAATGTACTACCATTTTCACAATGTGAATTGTAATCAAATGCATTTATAAAGACAGATAAGGGCTTATTGTATTACTCTGTATAGGCAGAAATCAAGTGGAGTTGTGAAGCAGTTTATGTATCGGTTGGTATAGGAAAGGTAAACAGTATTAAAACTTTGCAAACTCTGATGAGCCTGGCGCAGCGACTTGCTGTGGTGACCAGCTGAAATTCTGGAATAAATTAGCCAAAAAACACTGGTTACAAAAAAGGTTAAAATAGTTTTAAAAAAAACAACATCAACAAAATCAAGTTCACCAGAGAGGATGCCAGGGACAAAAAAGACTGGGTGTCACTTAGGGATCTCATATAACTGGTCAAGTTCTTTTTCAAGTAGCAAAAATCGTCGCCATCTGGTGTCAGTCTCCTTCTCCTAGCTCCCTTCTAGATTCTCCTGTGTGCACCTGCTCCCAATCTGCTAATTAGCCTGGTCCTTTTATACTCCTCCTCTTCAGTTACTGTTTACCCGTTTCTCATCGTTTCTTTGTCCCTCATGTGTGTTTTCCCTAACATCTCTTGCATTTTGTCTTTCTGTGTTTTGTTAATGGACTTTAGCTTCTTTTCCCCTTTGAATTGTTAAACCTGTAAGAAACCACTTCTGCATCCATCTCTGGGTCCTCTTCAAACCTCTACTCAAACTGACAAAAATTGCTAGCCATTCTTTATCCAAAACCTTCAGGTGTCTGCTAGAAAACCTGAAGATAGAAGATGAGGAGATATTTCAGCATCACAGTGAGTCTAAGCATAGATCTAAACTAAAGGTCTTCTCCCACAAGGATGTGATGTTTTGGAATAGCCTGGCCAAATTCCAGACGTAAGAGCTGAAATGTATATAGAGATAAAGCTAACTGAACCCTCAAATATATTCAATAAGTGCCTCAGCAAAGTTTAATTAGGAACTGTACATGTATACAGCCATCTTGGTGCACAAGTTTACCCCCTAATATATATGTGTTTAGGAACTGAAATGAATACTTTATTTCACATTAAAGGTAGACAAATCAAATGTTTTTAGAATGAAAAAAACAAAAAAAACAATTCCCATTCTATATTTGGGATAAATAAAAACTTAATACTTTTACAGATTATTTAATTGGTCTCTAAAAAGGTATGTTTTTAGCTATACATCAGGATGGGCTTTCCATTGCCTTAGATGATGGAGATGGATCATTTTTATGTAGCAGTTTTTAAAAAAAAATTTCACTCTTACCTGGATCTATAATAAAAACAGATATGAGCAGAGCTCAGAAGGGATAAAAAAAAAGAAGATGTATTCATCTGTCAGATCAACAAATACTGTGAATAAAACAAACCACCCAAATGACAACACGGTAATGACTTCAGAGACAAAGAGCATAATAAGGTTTAAACACCCAACAACATCCTTCATGGCAATCATCTCCTCCTCTAACTGTTAACATCCGGTACGGACAAGCATCCTTTTAAACCTCATGTTAAATTTACAGTTCACTGTTATAAATGTAATATTTCCACTAATATTGTAAATACTGTACATTAAAGAGAACGTTTGTAACCGATGTTTGCTGAGGCCATTCAGTTCACATTGTTTACCATCTTTATAAAGAGACACCAGAGAGACTGTTTGTCTAAATGTAGTTTTATAAAGCGGTATAGCACAAACAGTAAATGCTCCTGTTTTCCTGCAGTGAGCTAGTGGAAAGAAGGCAGATGTTTGCCTCGTTTATAGAACACACAAAATGGGCCTTTACTCCATATGAACAATAAAAAAACACAGAAACTAATGCAGAAAAGAAATGGACACACCATGTCTGTTGGATAGCCAAATCCGTAGATGAACCTGCTAATCAAATTATGCATTCATGCACCAGTGCTCTGGTACTGTGGTTTTTTTGTTTGTTTATGCTTTACCTGCTAATTTTTATAGAGGAGAAAAGTGCTGAAGGTTTTTTAATAGAGGTTAGATGCTTATCTAAAACTAAAGAAATTGCAGGATAATTTCAAGGTGTCTGATTTTAATCTCCTACAAAAATAGCTTTTTAATGTCGGACGATGATAAGTATAGATTGGAACGAGGGGGGTTTTCAATTTCAATCTCTTTAACGAAAAGGACAAATAATCTGCTTTTCTCTTTTATCCGACCTGATACTTAATGGAAAAAAACGGCAGTGATTGGGGCTTAAAAAATAACTATAACTCTGTTACATCACTATATGTTATATTACTATAACTTTTTATTTAAAATATTATATTTTACTTAATTAGCAGTAGGGGTGATTTTAGTATTCTGCTTTGGATTGAATAAATTAGATAATAATTGTAACTTTGGGTAAATGATGATATATTTCCTTATTATACCATGGGGTTGTTATACTGGCCCAAACCACCTCATATCTGAATTGACCGCCAAAACCACAGAAAAGTAAATTTAGTGTCAGTTCACCTTTTTCCTTCCTTCCTGCTGTACCATAAAACCCTGACTCACTTTATTTTATGCTGCAACAACAATTTCTCTATAGGCCCTCTGTGCAACCTGAGTGCATATAATATATATAACCCTTCCACGAACAGATTCAATACCCTGTTTTTTTCTTGTTTTTTGTTTTTTACCAGCAGCTGTAAATAAATGTCTGTGTGAACATCCTCCAGCCTCTCCTCTTTTTCCCATAACACCATCCTTCCCTTTAAACCACAGCCCTGTTGAGCTCTCTTTTCTCTTAACTTATTTTTCCCACCACCATCGCCGACTCTTTCTTTCATCCAAATCCTCCTGCTTGGCTCCCTCTAGTCCACATCTATCAGTCCTTCCTGCTCTCTCTTTCTCCATTTCTTTAACATCTATCTCAGCTCTGGTGCTTTCACACTCAGTCAGGCAGTCTCAAGAGGTATTTGTCATCATTGTGCTTAAGCGCTTATCTGGATGCAGCCTTCCAGCGAGAGAGAGAGAGAGGGGGGAGAGCGGTTGTGCTTGATACTGATATTACAAATAAACCTGGTCTAAAACCAAGAATTGTTCCAAGGAATAATACAGCTACAGAGAGTTGTAATGTTCTTACTGTTTCACTTCACCAAAGAGTAGAGATGCAATAATCCGACTTTTTCTTAAAGGCTCTGACCTACTAATACCAACTTCCAATGATTCTGATTCAATAATTCAACCTGGAATCCACCAGCCAGAATTTCTGATGATCCGCTCTAATCTATGGTTTGTAGGTCAAATTGAAAAAAATTCTGCCTTTCTTATTATTCTTACCATTTTTTTTAAAAATACATAAACCAGCATAATGTACTGGATATTTGGACTTTAATAGTAAATAAAGTCAGATTCAGTCAAGCTCAAAATTCTGCAAAACAAACAGATTTACGTTTTAATAATTTTCATTTCTAATTTTACTAAAATTTATCCTAACTGAAGAATGTTTGCTTAAATTTGCTTAAGCGTTCCAAGATCAAAGACTTCTAGTTTACTTATAAAGATAATCAGAAACATGCTAGTCAACAAATATTTAAGAGTGTTAATGATGACCTGCGAATACAGATGTTTTCATTATCTATTGATAAATATATTAAAGCAGTTCTATTGAAGTTTCAGATTGGATTTTCCCCAGTGGACAAAAGCTGTATCGTTTTTGCGTAAAGGAAGAAAGGATTTCCCATGAGGACCAGAGCATAGTGTGGTAAAATAAACTGATAGACTGATTAGACTGAAAATAGACTGATTATTGACTTTATCGATCTTACAGTGGAGAAATTTACTCATTACATCAGCTCAAATAATCAAAGGAGAAAAAGAATGTGCCAAAGGAAGAACAAGCTACATGGGATATATACAGCTCATCCACATATGACAGCTAGATGTCCATCAGATCAACCCCGATCTCCCAGTTGCCTGCAGTTGGATCGAACTAAATTTCTGTTTCAAGTGGCTGTGTGAAAGATGAATAGCGATGAGGTAATTAATCTATTGTGGCTAGAGCTGAAACAATCAGATTAATCATGATGAATCGATTATTGAAATAACTATCAACTAATTTAGTAATCAATTAATAGTTAAATAGAGTACAGAGATTTTAAAACATGTCTTTAGTTGAAAGAGAAACCCACAACAGTAATTACACCGGAATTGTAAAAAGAAATTTGTCAAAATTTTGCATTTAAGATAAAAATCTTTTTCGTATGCCAACAGTCTCTATGCAGAAGTCCTCAAGCGGAAAATGTTTAGTTTTACCTGGTTTGATTTGACAAAAAGTCTTCTTTAAGGAACCTTTTGCTACTCGATTATTAATAAATTAATCGAAAAAATATTCAACAGATCAATCAATCTGCAAAATAATGGTTAGCTGCAGCCCTAATTGTGGCGAAAAAATGTTTTATGACAATGCTGAAAATAGGAAAGGTTAAACTTTATTTTGGACCGTATTACTGCACCTACAGCGCCACCGCCCTCCCACTGCCCCCCCACCTCACCGACTCATCAGCGACTAACGTGATAGTAAGTCTGGAGCCTTGAAACAGATAAATATGTTATGCTAGAAAATTTCACAGTAAACAAATGAATAAACCTAGCAGGAAGATGCCGCATTGCCTGAATATAAACCCTGCATAATTTGCACCTATAAACAGTCTCTCAGGGATATTTGGTCGCATCGACTTTTATCTTTATAACAAATAGGAAAGGGGGAGAGTGACATATGCCGTAAAGCAGTCTGCATGTTTGTAGCTGTTTTGTATGGCAGAGTTCCTGCCACCCTCCTCAAAGTATTTTTGTGCTTTTGTAAGCGATACAGACCCCCTCAAGCCATGACCGAGGCATCATTCAACTACTTTAAGTATACAAACTTATTGGTTGAATAAAATTATATATCTAAATCTGTCTGAGGTTAAACTAACTTTAGCTATCCATTCAAAATTAAAGGACTACTTAGAGTTAGTAAAAAGAGTAAGAGTAAAAATAAGATTTTTCAAGATCTAAACTGCTAACTAAACTGATTGAAAGCAGATAGAAGAAATTAAAATAATTTATATAAATGTAGTTATTTTGATGTCTAAAAAAAATGCAATCAAAGCTAGTTTCCTGTTGTTTTCTTACAGTAATAGCATAATTGTCCTCAAATAAGACGCTGTCTTAATGAATGTCTTCCTTTTAGTGACTTCAATAAGGATGCAGTACTGTTGTTTATTTACAGGCAGGTGGAAACTATGTGGCTTCACCTAAATTCAGATCTACTGAGGATGCTGAACTTCAGCAGAGTACAAGAACAGGTCTATTGTCACCAGTGTCTGTGTGAGGCTGAGAAACAAGGATTTAAGGTAATTCTCTGTTAATAATGTTGTAATTCTTCTCCATTACAACTCTGCTTCTTTTAATCAATCAATTCTTAAGGGCACCAGGTGTACTTCATTAAACGAGCCCTGCAGGATAGAAAATAGGTGAGACCAGTACAAGGTTCTCACAGTGGGAAAGCCTTCAGTTAAAATATAATTATTTATTAAAAAGTTTAACTGGTTAGCTTCAATGCTTCACTATTTAGTAGATGAGAGAGCCGTCAGCTAAAAACTTTCCTGCATTGGATCTGATCACAGTTGAGTGGAGCCCTGCATGGTGGCTCAGAATTGCCCTTTTCTGGCTGAACTTTCCATGTAATCAGAGTTTAAACTCCCAGCAGCAGAACATTGTTAAGGTCAAGAAAGGATGGAGTATCTCTGACATTGAAGCACTGATTCAGGAATATGTTAGACAAACTTGGCAAATGAGATTGGGTGAATTTATAACTGTTTGAACTGAAGCAGTATCTTTTAATAATTCATATGATCAATTATATCACAATATGAAATATAACTTTTAACCCTACAATTTGACATTTGTCCATACAAGAACCTTTGTCTGGTGATTGACACAAGTTAGAAGTATAATTAAACTTGGAAAATGGTAAATGCAGTCAATTACATGCAACTACAACTATTAGAATTTGAGAATTTTGATCTGTGGTCCGTTGTGAAAAATACTATTTGATTAATTGCAAAGGAAAGAATGTGTGTACAACATTTTATAAGAAAAAAAAAAAACGAAAAACGAAAAAAAGTGCAATAAAATCCATGTTGTTTGTGGGTAAATTTACTATTGATCTTCTTCGGAATGTTTTTCATCATAAGCATTATTTTTTACATTTATATAGTTTCTCTGTAATCTTCTTTATAATCTTCCAACAGAATGTTCACTTAAACTCTTGTTTTTGCTAAGCAACCAGTGGTAAGATTTTGCAACATTTAAGATGTTTTACCATTGTGGTTTTGGGCCACAATCTTATAGATATTGACATAAAAAATATAAAACAAAGGCTAGGTAGGGTACTTAATATGGGAATAGTTTCTGAGGCAAACCATTTTTAAACCTTGCAGCTGAAATGACACTAAAGGGCTGGTTATACTCCCTGCAGCAGTGTGTCGCAGTGAGCTTGTCGCAGTTTTTTATTTATTTATGCCCAATATTGAAGCATGGTCTGCTCTATGTTATTCCACACCACAACGCAAGAGGGAAAATCACAAACTAGCTGTGTGTCTTTATACGGCCGAGGCGGTGAGGAAGTGGGGGCAAGTTTGTGCGACAACGGAGGGACATGAGGGTGAAAAAGAGCAGGGATCCAGGTGCAAAAAGGGTCCCAATGTTCTAGCTGGTCCATCTTCACGAGTCGTTTTTTCACAATGGTGGTCATACAAACAAAACAAGCCGTTAAGGTACCAAACAGGAATTAGAGCAGAGGTAGATTTGACCAATCACATGCCTCCTGTCTGCAGCACTGTCTTCGGTCACCTACAATTTTGGAGAGGTGCACCAGAGTGTTTGCGGCAGGGGCGGGGGCACATTTGCATTCACTGCTACAAACACAGACAAAGGTCAAGCTATTGGGTTTGATCGATGGCTATATGACACTAGCTACGTTTACATGGAAAAAAATAATCGGATTGAAGGCCTGATCAGATCAAAAATGTTTCATGTAAACATGTCAGACGGAAGATTCTAATCCGATTCGGTCCGATCGGAAATAAATTTAATTCCGAAAGAGAGAGGTGGTTTTGCCGATCGCCATTGTGATTGGCGTCCATGTAAACACCCATTCGGATCTTAAGAGTAAAATATTCTTCACTGCGCATGTGTGCGACGTCAGCGTGACGTTTTTCCGCCTTGTCAACAACAGGAAACCACCGGTCGCTCTCGCTCTTGTTGTGAACAACATGGCGGGAGGAGTCTAGGAACGCCG